>NW_013666154.1:468625-477510 GCF_000517525.1 Limulus polyphemus
GTAATGAAGAAAAACTTTAAATTATATTATTCTTCATTACCCATTCAAGCCGTCTCCAGCCATTATTGATATCTAAAGATATTCCAGAAATTTTCAATTAGAATGATATTCGGATATCTTGCAAAACAAATTAATACTTCTACAATTTCTTGTTCAAGGTAGTCGTGGCCACCGGGTATCATCCTACACCAGGAAAGTGCCAGGTCCAAAAAATTTTACACCTTCATGTGTTATTCATGAAAATGAGAAAATCGGCTTTTACAAAGAAACATGACCTGCTTCTTAAATCAAATACTTTGATTTTTTCGTTTTGTTTACTTTAATCTTGTTTTATGTTTAACGAATGTGATTAGTTGAAACTTGCTAAGTATAATCTTCTAAGGACTTAGGGCCAAATCACATTTCACCTGATCGCAACCTAGTGGTTTTGTGCTGAATAAAACCTTGAGGCAACATTTAGCTAGATTATCTTTCATGCCTACTGCCTGTGAGAGCTCGGGCTTCATTGTGATGTTAATCTTTTGGTGTTGATATGATTAACGTGCTGACAAATAAGATAGGCTATTTATTTGTCTGATGATATACCATACGTGACCATGATTTCCGAAATTCTCATTCTTAACGCAACTGTATAAAATCAGTAACAGGAAAAACAGGTCGAATTTTCCATCAAGAATGTTTACACAATCTTTTACTTTATGTATTACTTCTTCATAAGTAAGTAATACTCAAATATTACGCACCAATTAAGCGACAATATGGAAGTAAATACTCCTTTATTAATATGCAAGTCAGCGATTGAAATATGATCATGATCAAATATGTCGGTATTGTTACCGAATGTGCTGGTTGGCATAGATACAACCAGTTGCGGTTCTGATCCGAAATTTTGTCAGAGGTGTCCTTGGGAAGCTCATCAGTAGTGATTATGCCAGCACTTTTGTAACTCAGCCTTGACTGTATACGTGCTTATTTCTTCTGATAACATCCACTGACCAAGAAAAATGGTTAATATTGGCACTGAGATGAAACGAAGGTGAGCATTTCGAGGCCAACTTGCACTTGACCTTGGGTGCTGGCTACACGTGTGCACAGTTCCACTAATAGAGCGCGTTATCCAGAAGGTTAATTTACACGTGTGATTAGACGTTTTCTTGTTTCCATTTTGTTTGATACCAACGTAAGTTGATTCTGTAGGTCACGAAATACGAAACAATAAAAGCTAGTGAATTCAATGTTAAAAACAGTGATTTATAAAATCCTGTTGTCATGATAAGTTCCGTGTCAGGTGTTTTGAAACAGTACCGTTTGAGATGTAAGATTCTATACTCGCTTCCAGCCTACATGGTTTAAATGTTCACGGACTAAATACAATTTTTCATTGGGTAAATGGCTGTCGTAAAATAAACCTGCCACATCTTATATTTTCAGATCTTTTTGAAGGTTATCTCGCGCCAAACTAATAATATTGAAATGAAAAAGAAGTCGAAATCCATAAAACGTTAACCAGTTAATTTATATTATTACTCTTTATTTTCCCACAAATAGCATATATATACTTAAACTATAGAGATTTTCTTCTTTATTTCAAACATTATTACTTTAGTTTGATTTATTCATTCTATTAGACCATTATGACATGACATATTAAATACATTGCACTAGTAGTATGAAGAAGATCTATGTCCAGCATATGTACAATATAACGGTAGATGCTAGACCTAAATAACCGGCTTCATTGACAAAGTAGGCTATTGTTTATTGCAAAATATATCTTGGTTTTGTACTATAAAATTATTTTTCTTTAAAAAAGGCACCTAGATAGTTTTCATAATTAAATTTACTTTTGGAAATATTTTAATTTCGACTTGTTTGTATATCAAATGAATCCATACAAGGAAACGAAAACAATTATTTACCGCTGTTTCTTGCGTGGTGTATGTAGAAGCTTAACTACCAGTCTGGACTTTTATAGCGTGTGTATATTTGTAGTTTGTGTAAAATAAAGTTGTCGAAAAATGAGTTTGGTATGATTATTCTGTTTAACCTATCCTACTTGTAATTATATTCGGGATACAACTGTTTTTTTGTTGTTGTTTTTTTATGCAAAGCATTGTGAACAAAATTACTCCTGTTTGTAGGGAACGCTGTGAACCAACATGTATTTGCTTATGTAGAACTAGATTAAGTTCCATGCTTGTCTGCTAAAGCTAAGCTACACATGAAAGTAACCGTGATATATATGCCCATAGACTTATCCGCTTCTCTTTCTGAGAATTCTACTCTAAACTTAGGGCATTATAAGCTTAACTTGTGAACCAAACTTTCCACTTCTTTTAATATCCAGCATCTTCGCTGAAAAGGATTGGCATTGTAATATCGTTTGTAACCGATTATGACATTGACTGAATGTAATAGCTGATCAGTGTTCTGAGGTAACAAATGTAATGAGGTGACGCTAGTGCTCAACAAAGAAAGTGAGTTTGTATATTGATTTCTGGCACAATTTCTTAATTAAAGATCATTCAATAGCAGTTTATCCTAAGAGAAAGAAAGTTGCAAGATAAAACACAGCCTAGTGCAAGCGACGTTTTTTCTGTGTGTGTGTAAGTATGTATGCTGCCTTTTCTTTTTGTCTGTTTTGAAATAATGATTGTTGTTATTTTTCAACCTTTTCCAGTCTAATTATTTTACATACACTAAGGAAACTCAGCTAAGTTATCTGATCAGAATCACTCTCCTCATTTTTTGAACGAGTTTGTAGTTATTTGCAGATCCGTCTAACTGATACTTGTCGGAAAACCAGCAGTTTTTACCTAGAAATACCACAATCAGATATGAAGGAGAAATTCTGGTTCCATGCCATCAGGATTTATTGCAGAGTTTCTGAAATGATAAAGTGAATAAAAGCCCTTGCTTGAATTCTCGAGTTTGAAGTTTCAAGGAATGCTTCTAATGAAAAGAATGAAATTATCTGGAAATATATGTATTCACGAAAGAGAGGGAGAGTTTATTAGTGGAGAGAAAAGTTTGTACAGGAGAGATGTCGAGTCTAGGAGAAGCGCTCTCCTACACATAAGACTTTCACTAATGCTGCAAAGGCTCATGGCACTGATCAGCTTGCAACTACTGGCTTTGGTCAACTTGAGATTGCACAGGAAAGTTTCTGTCAAACTCCTAGACTGTTTCCAGTCACAGCACAGTAGCCAAGTTCTGAACAGCAAGGGTATCAATACCAGCTGTCAGATCAGTAGATCTGGGATGACCAACAACAGGTAGTAGATGCTGTAGTGGATGCTCTAGAAAACAGATGGATACTAAGTTGGGCTTAGCCATCAGCTTGAGAGGAGAACAGTGAGCAACTTGAACTAAAGAAGTTATTGGTCAGCTCAGCTCTGTCAACATTGAACAGAGCTTGGTATGTGCTAATAAGGAACAAAATCAAGAGGTTGAGCTCTTAGTAGACACAGAAGTGGCAAGAACTCTAGTGGACCAAGTGTTCTTTCAATCCCTCCAGGAGAGACACCATTACAGTAGACTAGACATTACAGAAAATTGATCTATGGCTTAGTCTTCGAAGTGCCGCCTACTGAACGAAAATGGCTGTTTCCAAGTTCAAGTCTAAAACAAGCAGGATATGTTCCAGGGTTTAATTTGGAAAAACATATAATATACAAACGCTGTGCAATGCAATTATAGAAGCCACACATGAAATATACTGTTTCCTGTATAAAAAACAAGAAGCACTAGTGTAAGCATTGATTCATCCAACATTGGATGAAGTCCCAATGTTGATTTATAAACATGGATGATCATTTGTTCAGCTAGATGCTTGAATGGTCATAGATATGGTAAGTGAAGTGCAAGTAACTAATGATAGCAGTAATGCTAGGATTGTATTTATCACACCACAGCCAAGAGCAAATATAAGGCTACCAGCATATCTGAGGCATTTGTTCATAATTCTGCTGACAATATGGACCACATGTAGTGAAAGCAAGTCAGTGACTTGTTGGATGAATACACCAACGTGTTTGTGAGAACAGATGGTAGCTTGGATCAAACAAAAATGACTCGGCACCACGTAGATAGAGATGATGTCATTCCATAAAGTATTCCTATGCTGATTTCCTTGGAGCACTAGAGAGGCTAGGCTGCAAGCACTAAAATACAGTTGATATGGATATTGCACGACAGAGTTGTAAGTCTTTGGAAAGTGCTTGGATGTCTTTTGTAGTGATTGTCAGGAAGGAGAAAGGTACAACAAGGTTCTGTGTAAACTTCTGATGGGTAAACATGGTAACTCGCATTGACATCATCTATTGACCATGGACGTCTGGATGCATTATAAGGCTCCCATTGGTTTAACACATTGAGTCTTGTGTTCAGAAATTGAGTTGGATAATGAAAGCAGGGCTAAGACTGCTTTAAGCACAAAAAATGGTCCGTATGAGCTCCATTTAGTCTGTGTAATGCATCCCTTACTTTCGAGTAGTTGATGAAACTTATACTCAAGGGACTGCAACGGAAAATATGTATGGTTTACATCAACGATGTTTGGATGTTTGGCCGATATTTTGAGTAAGCACCTAAGAATCTGAAGATTGTCTTCCAGGGCATACAAAAGGCAGACTTAATACTGAAACAATGGAAGGATTCTCTCATACAAACAGAAGAGAATTTTCTTGGTCACGTTATAGGAAGAGGTGGAGTTTTGATGGACTTGGCTAAGATAGCTGCATCGAATGATTGGCCATGACCTGTGATTAAACAAGATGTCTGCAGTTTTCTTGGTTTTGCATTCTACAGTCAGTGATTTGTGGACAGCTTCTCAAAGATAGTAGCACCATTGTTGGCTCTCACAAAAGTGAAAATACACTTTAGATGAAATGAAGAAAGTTATCAGGCATTTCAATCCCTAAAGCTCGTTATAGTACATGCTCCAACACATGTCTAGCCGTGATAGGATTGTGAGTTTCTCATGTTCATTGATACAGTTCCATGACAGAATGTTAAGTGTAATCGCACATGCTAGTCATATGCTAATGACTACCAAACACATATATTGTATGTCAAAGAAAGAGTTGCTTGCTATGGTTGTCTCCATGAAACACTTTTGCTACTGCTTGTATGGTAGAAGTTTCACAATCCAATTGGACAGTGAATTACTGAAGTGGTTAGTAAACTTTAAAACTCTGGAAGGGATGGTAGCATATTGGATAACAATGTTTCAAAAGAATGACTTTATCATAGACCGTCAATCAGATTCACAATACGGAAATGTGAATCAACTTTCTCACTGTGTAGACAATACGGATATGTGATTGAATTCACTCACTGCACCGAAAGACCCTATCCATTTGTGAAATGTCTTGATACACCATGTGAGAATTTAAACCCTGCTGTTTTGGCCATATGAGAATCTGGTCATTAGGTAGACAACTCCAAAGAAGGATGTATTCCACAATTAATGCTTCAGTGGCTGTGTGACAAGCTTCTGAAAGACCTTAACCTAGGGATGGGACTTCTTGCTCTCTATCAAGGTCAAGTGTGATCAGCATTAATAAAGCAGCATAGTATGAATGCATGTAACCTGTGGCACGTGTATGAGCAACTACAAGTACATGAAGGTGTCCTGTATAATATTTACCAGTCGACAAGGCATGATACATGATACTCTTACAGTGCTACATCTAGTAGTCCCCAGAGCTCTGTGGTAAGAAATACTCCAAACTTTGCACAACAGAAAGACTGGATGGCACCAAAATGTAACCCACATTTGTGCAAACATTCGACGGTGGTTCTTATGGCTGTGGAAGTCCAGCATTGGTGTGAACTCGGTATAATGCATGCCACCCAGAGAAAAAAAAGACTGTAAATTTCAACAGAGAACTGTTGGGTTTTCTACACAGCCCTAGATATTGCTGACCCACTTCCAGATAAAGCAAGAAGCAATCACTACATACTTGTTGTCATCGACTACTTCATGAATTGGGCTGAAGTTTATCCATTGATAAATATATTAGCACAAACCATTGTGGATATGTTCGCCAAAAACTTGATTGCATGATTTAGACACCAGAAGAAATCTAAATGGATGAGGGACCCAACTTCAACAGTCAACTGTTTGCTGAGTTGTGTAAAGTATTTGATGTTTTAAAAATCATACTTCACCTCACCACCCCAGTTTGATGGTTTGTCAGAATAGGTAATACAAATCACTAAGCAGATGTTTATGAACTTTCCCCATAGAACCATTTGAGATTGTTACATATTACAATTTACCCCAGACGAGCCCCCAGTTGATTATGTTACGTATTACAGTTTATCCCAGACAAGCCCTCAGTTTATTATGTTACGTATTATAATTTATCCCGGACGAGCCTCCAAGTTATTACATAACGTAATACAATTTCAAATAGTCTGAAACTGAGTTAAATTAAAATTTAGATTTTGAAATTAAATAAATTTCGAACGTATCTAATTTATGACACTTGCCAATAAGATTGATACACACAATTTTTTTTAATAGAAATATGTTTCAATATACAAACAATATTACAATTTACAATATTGGTTATTACAAATAATGATCTATGTACAAAAGATTTACAAACTTACAAACAGTATTTAGTCCTCAGTGTGGTATGAAATTTTCTTGATATCTTCCCGATGGTTCACGAGGAACGAATAATTCTGAGTTGATGTAGATACAATTCACTTAACAGCTAGCTCTGTGTTCTTCAGTCTTCGCCGGCCACACACCGATTTATCCACCATTGAATTTATATAATGCTTTTGTAAAAAATACTAATGTCCAATGTGAATCCACTGAAGCTAAATGGTTTGTAATATTCAAAATATATAAACGTTCCTGGTCAAAAATTGAAGTTCCCGATTAATAAGCATTATAACAATCATAGTTATAGCTTCTAAAATTTATAGCACACCAACTATAGCAAACAAATAATATATACTGTCTTTTGGTGCATGGCGTTGATTATATTTATAGACATGAGGAGAGTTTCTAGAAATTTCAGCTTATGCAACAATATAAACGATACACCAATGTTTACTACACACATATATATTGTTGATTCTTACACTCGAGTATTTTCTACAATTTTAGAGAGTAGGCGGAAATTTCGTAATACAGATTTAACGGTATAAGTTATATCCATTTCTAAATATAAATTTAACTTAAACATCCATCGATACATGTAAATCTATCACAAGATGAACTTTTACCAAATGTAATGATGGCATATAGATTATTGATAGGCTGTTTGCCAAAGCCTGCTCATGGTTGGATGGAAGTGATGTATAGTCCTGAATCACAAGGAGAAGTTCCAAATGATCCAAATAGTATGTGGACTGGCTAACATCAATGATGGTTAATGCACACGAATTTACCCAACAACTTATGAAGGCAACATAATGACAGTGCTTTGATCAAACAGTGAAAGAATGGATTATCCAATGATGTGACTGAGTGTGGTTATGGCACGTGGTAGCTGCATGAAAGCAGCTTTGATCTGGCTAGATTTGTCCATACCTGATACTCTGACAAGTTTGTCTTGTATCTTATGAGCTATAGCACATGCGAGGAATGTGAAAGTGCATGAAGTACATCACTAAGATTCATCACTTTATTATAGATGACTCTCACTTTTACACACCAGCTTAACCAGAAATCTGGGAAGGAGACCAATGAGTCAACAGCCTGTTGATTGAAATGAAGTAACATTCCTTGCTTTCCGATTCATCAGTTGATTTCCATCTTATTATCAAAAGTAAGGATGGTCAGATAGTTGGAAAACTACTGACGAAAAGAGTGTTGTGGTCCCTTGCTTTTGGAGCCCCGAGTTGTAATGCAAAATACCGTGTATGCACTACCCCATATGATTACTCCTTCATCATCATAGCTATAACAATCATTAGGTCGAGAGCCTAATGAATGAAAGGAAATAGTTCTTTGCTTTCAAGCTATCGGGTGATGCACATTTTGATGTATACACTTCATTGTGTGATTTTCACCTGATTATTATAAAAACTAATACAGTCAGGTAGTTGGAAGACTGCTGATTGAAAGTGCACCATGACCCCTTGCTTTCCAAGCCATCAAGTAGTATTGAAAGCACGATCTATGCATTATTGTAGAGTTACTACCCCATCTTCAAGGCTAAGACAATTCTTAGTTTACAAAACTAGTGTTTGAAAGGAAATAGCATTCCTTGCTCTCTAAGCTCTCAAGTAGTAAGGTCCAATAATTTATGGACTACATTTTGCAATTGTTACTTGATTATTGCCTGTTGATCTTTACAATGACGGACTGAAAGGAAGTGATATAGATTGCTTTCCAAACTACTGAATAATAATAAGATGTGATGTACTACATTTTATAATTATCACTTAATTACTGATAGATAGTAAAATCACGTGATTGAAAAATAAGCAACCCGTTGCTTTCGGGGGAAAGGGGTAAATTTTCTTATCCAAAACATCGCCTAATATTTTGAGAAATTCACCATAACAATATAGTTGAATTATGAAAACTTTCCAAATCTTACCACTCAGCTTACAATTGTCGAGAGAATACAGCTTTTTCTGAGTGTATATTGGAGTGCATTGGTAGTAGCATGAATCTTAATCTTGGTAGATATACTTTCAGTTCAAAAATCTTGAATAGTCTAAATTTTATCACTTATATTTATGTATTGAAACCTAAAATAAAAAGGAGCAGAGTTTGTTGGCCCTTAGATGATATTACCATCATTACTGAATATAACTTCAGTAGGTAACCTAAATGGAACCAAATTTGTCATGTAGTAGTAGGAGGTGAGTTGTATAAACTATTAAGTCGTCAAGAAATTAATGTCACGTTT
>NW_013666154.1:477520-484409 GCF_000517525.1 Limulus polyphemus
AAATAATATCAAATAACTTTATGGGAATATTTTGAACGTTCGTAAGTGTCAAGAATGGTTCAACAAATTTCATTCAGGTGACTTTGGCCTTAAAAAACTGTGATGGCAGGGGCGGCTGACACGTTGGAATTGATATTGATGCTCTGAAGACGCTTGTTGAGTCTAACCCAAGGCAACACACTCATGAAATGGCCCCGAAATTGCATATCTCTCGTGAAACATTACATAAACATCTAAGGAATATGGGAAAAGTCCATAAAGAAAGTGTTTGGATGCCTCACAATCTTTCGGATGATCA
Source organism: Limulus polyphemus (assembly GCF_000517525.1). Lineage (NCBI taxonomy): Eukaryota > Metazoa > Arthropoda > Merostomata > Xiphosura > Limulidae > Limulus > Limulus polyphemus. Next base: position 477,819 of record NW_013666154.1, read on the forward strand.
TCGTTTCCAACGTGTGAACGTTGCTTCGTCTCTTCTGGCGTGTAATGCGCGTGAACCATTTTTGGACAGAATTTTCACCGGTGATGAAAAATGAATTCTCTATGTGAATATTTAACGCCAAAAACAACGGCTCAGTCCTAGACAAAAACCACTTCTGATCTCAAAACCTGGACCCCATCCGCAGAAAGTGACGGTTTGCATTTGGTGGGACATCAAAGGAGTAATTCATTTCGAACTCCTCAATCCACAGCAAACTGTCAATGCAGAGATCTATAATCAGCAACTGGAACGTTTAAATCAAGCCCTTCATCAGAAACACCCCTCACTCGTCAATGCACGTCCACATGTGGCACGTTTGACGCAACACAAAGTTATGTAGTTGGGCTGGGAAGTTCTCCTCCATCCACCATACTCTTCAGATATGGCACCATCAGACTACCAGCTTTTTCTTACCCTTAATGGGAAAACGTATGCAAATGTGCAAGGTGCTTCAAAACCAAATGATTTCTTTAATCAGCACATTAACAGCCTGATTGTAAGATGGAAAAGCATAATCGGTAACAATGGAGACTATTCCATTTAATAAATGTTTTATTTTGATATATAAGTTGTTCGGGTATTTTCATCTTAGAAAAATTGACATTAATTTCTTGACGACCTCAAATTAAAGCTCTTGATGAAACCTTATGGTAGCATATGTTTACGGCAATATATGTATGTAAACAAACACGCATATGTAGCACCTTGTGCAGGTTGTAAACATTACACTGGGTCCTTCAGAGGTTTTAACTCTTTCCATACTGGATCAGTCGTTGTTACCGATATTGGAACCACAAAGTAACCGTCAGAGTTTCCATGTTATAGCATCTACTATGGTGAGTGTATCTTCACGAAATTTCCCAAGCTTTCAATAAACCTTACGTGTCTTTTGCACACAAAATATCACTTTTTTTTAAATTAAACATTTTTATTAGAGATTTGTCCATTATTGTGTGGAGTCAGAGTGTTGATCCGAGTGCAAAGTGATTTTCATGTTAAAATTAAAAATACTTTTCTTCATCTAAAAATGTTCATGTTGCATTTTCGTAGCCTCTAAACCCTCCTAAATAAAAGTAAAACATTTTTTTCAGTAAAATTTCTTTTCTCTACCTGATCTCTATAGGAACTTGCTAAATGTGACCGACCTTGTAATCACCATAGAAAAATAGGAATTAAATCAAAATTACCATTTTTTATTTCTAGAATGGCTATAAATTGTAACCAACAACTACAATCGTTTTTCACAAATTGCTTAAGGCTGGTAATAATCTACATCTATTTCTACTTAATTTAATTGTTTTATTGCTGTTTGAACCTTGTCTAACAAAGAATTCTGCTATACAAGTTGAAAATCACAGTACTGAATGACGTAACACATGAACTGTTCACAGCACATCTCAGTGAAGAATTTTATTATTACTATTGTTTTTCATTATCTTACCCAATCTAACCTAATAAGTTTCAAATGTTTACGTTTTAGTTACTTTTAATAATAATAAGTAAAAAATATGCATGAAAAACAAGAAATATAATACTTAGTTTTGATTACTTATTTTTTGTTTTTGCTGAGGAAATTTAAGTCTACGTTTCTATAATGATGGTACTAATACACTAAAAAATTTTATCTACTTAAATAATACACCTAATAACAAATAATAATACACACAAAGCAAACAACTATTATAATTTAACTGGCTTTCTGACTAAGACAAAGAGGGATTTTAAATGATTCCTTTAGTTCCTCTATTTGAATACCACGAGATAAACTTATTCAACAGATTAAAGCTTGACCTTTCTATTGGTTATAAATTATCTAAAATAAAACGTAAGAGAGATTTATGAAATAAAGGATGTGGCGGGTGAACGTGTCAAGTGGGTATCATTTTCTAGATTATGCCTTTTTAAACAAATACAATTGAATGCTATAAAAATCAGTTTACTTTGCTTTAGTAATATCTATATTATAATGAATAATTTATGATAAACTTCCTACTCCAGAGAGGGATGGTGAATAAATTAGACAAGGAAAAAACCTAGAGAACAAATGTCATAATTCTCAAACTAGAGGAGATTGAATATTTTCTTATAGAATTAAAATTTTAAACGTATATAATATTAAGATTTAATTTATTAACTATGTTTTGATGCCAAGTTATTTTGTATATATTGATAATAAATTAGTTTAATGAAAGTTTGAATGTAACTCTGTAAAAAGTCATTAGAAATTAATGAATATGGTAACTTTAATGAATAACCCTTTAAAGTATAATTGAAAGATGCAGTGTACCTGTGATTTTCATTAATACTGAGAGAATGTTTCAACTTGTTTGTAGTGCAAGACATGATAGAAACAAATAGACTCACACAATAGCGAGAAAGAGGAAACAATGTTTTTACCTGAGGTGTTTAAGAACGCAGGTTTACCTAGTGGTTTTAGTACAGTTTTACTGGCATTTGTCGTAAGCATAGTACAAATATATTTTAACTTGATTAGAGTTTTTGTTTTATATTATTATTTGTTATGTTTTTCTTTTTAAAAATCATCAGAAGTTTTCACTACCATACAAACACATGGTATATTAAAGTATTTGTTTAATAACCTACCATATCAATTTCACATCTAGTTACTGTAATTAAGTAAGGACATAAGGTCGTTGTTTAACTCCTCTGTCCTGTAGCACAAGCGGATGAAATTGGTGACATATTCCTCCTGGATGGGGTGCCAGTTCATCACAGATTAACGCCCAATAACTCACAAATACCAGTTATGCAATTGGCTAAATTGAAGCAATTGGTGTAAAATGCCTCAGGACACGAAATTGTGTCCCGGGGAATCTGCGAACCTACAACCTTTAGAACTAACCACTTACATAGTTACTATTTTATTCTAAAAAAACAAGACTGATAAATCTTTTGTTAATGCGCTTTTGAGCGTCATTTACAAGACCTACACTTGACTGATTTTCATTTCGGTAAATGTTCATTTTGCTTAATTACAGACTGGTCTAAATATTAAACTTGATTGATATGTTTTTAATTATGTTTTATTCAGCGAAAATTTAAACCTGGCTGTATGCAATGTTTCAACTTGGCTGTTGACTTTCAAATGTTAGAAGCAGGCTGTATGTTTGTTGTCAAGCGCCAAGCTAAACAATGGGTTATCTGTTCTGTGCCCACCACGAGTGTCAAAATTCGATAATTCGATATTTAGCGTTATGAGCCCTCAGACTTGCCGCTGACCACTGGGGGGGGGGGGGGACTTGAATCACTCCGTTAGAAATGGATGTAAATAAATATTTCGTTCAATTATTTTCATTTCCAACTTTAAAATATTTCTGTTTCTAGTTGAAGGTGACTCTTTAGAGTGTTCTAGTATTTAGGTTCCCACTAATCCTTGTAATAATCATTTCATCCAAAATGTCAAGATAAACCTAGTGTTTGAAATATATTAAAGGTCTACACTCTACAATGTTACTTATGTCTACACTTTACAATGTTACTTATGTAGAGAGTCAACTACCATCAGGCGGAAATTCGAACTCGTGAAGTTTCAATTCAACAGCAGCAAGTTTAGATAACTAAGGGTTCAGCACCCAGGTAAATATGCTTAACAAGGAATTATGTTCTAAAAATCAAGAGCTTACGCTTATTTTACCTAAAATAGTTTAAACTACTGTTTTGCTTAATATCCATGTTTTGGGTAACTTTTAGTTGTATATGTCCTCTGGCACATGGTGGCTTGTCATTATATACAAGAAAATATCCTACAAACCACTTGAAACGTGACAAGTTCTAATAAAAACTTAATGACATCAACCGTACGAATATCATTATCGCTTTACTTGATAAATACAACATACACCCCATAATGGGTTAGTTGTAAGCCTTCAGTTGTAAGCCATATAGAAACAGATTTCTATGTCTAATTAGCAATTGAATCAATTCGTCACTCATAAGCCTTTAGAATTCTAAATAGGTTGGAATGAAACTTTATAAGTTACTTGAAGCAAAAAATGAAAACAAAATTAATACAATAAGAAATTACATGTGGGAAACGATTCTCACTTCTCCTCACATTTAATCGTTATTTTTCTATTGAATCTAAATACCATTTATATTATTTTTTCATTTATTTCCATGTTTTTTCTCCAAAAGTATACATAATTTTGCTGGGGTAAATACCACATTCACTATTATAATTGACTAATTATATTGCAACTTTGAAGTAATCACCTGCGATTGTTGTATTATGCAATGTCAGATATATACTTCATTCTTGTTTGTTTATTTATAACACCCCCACGGCTGAAAGTGCGAGCATGTTTAGTATGACAGGATTCGAACCCCCGACCCTCAGATTGCGAGTCGAGTGCCTTAACCACCTGACCATATCAATTATATTAAATGCTATATTAATTAGTAACTGTTGTTTCTACAGGAACAATATATTTCATTCTGCAATGTGTTCAGTTTCCGTACATACACACACACAACATAAGAAAATACAACAATCTTAAATGGTCTTAACATAAATTTTTCTGTTTACTATATATTTATTACGAATAACAGGTTTTTAATTTCGCAAATTAACTGTGGTCTGATTTTATAAATATAATATTTTGAGTACTCTTTACTAGCATAATATTCCTCCTATCTAAACTTCGGTACTTTTGATAATCCGAGGGTGGTTTGTCTATGCATTAAGAGAAAATGTGTGATTGGGATGTGATTCCAACAAGCTCACCCATTGTTCTTGACAGGGTTAGAATTCACACCCTTAAAGGTGTAAATTTTGACAAACTAATAGTTCACACTCCTGCTATGTGTATGAAGGTATGAATTTGTAAACAGGATAGAAAATCATGTGAGTAGCATGTGAACATAAAATAATTTGTTTATTTGTTGTTAAGCACAACAGGCTATCTGTGCTGTGCCTATCACGGGTATCGAAACATGGCTTTTTAGCGTTATAAGCCTTCAGACTTACCACTGAGCCACTGAAGGGCAGCACTCTTTAGAAGAACGGTTAAATTTTATTATGAACATAAGTTTTAATTAAACTAAACGGTTCTATGCTTTGAATAATTTTCGTGAGAAGGTGAAACTTCAGTTTTTTGATTAAACTGTTAATCACTTTCATATTGTAAACTCATTACAGGAAAGTAACTATAAGGTAGAAGTGTTAGAAAAATACAAATATGTCATCACTTGTTTTTTTCTGCTCTTTAGTCTCACAAGTATGTGACGCAAAATAAAATCCATAATGAAAGTCCAGAGCTATCATGCCGGATGATTAGTGACTCAGTCTTGTGATAAGCCTTTAGGCTTAGCGAGAGAAACGGCTTTTTATTATAGGCCTAATGAGCAAATGAATAAATTCGTCAGTCAAGAATCTTCATTAACATGTATGTTGATGCATTAACTATCTCTCATGGAGATTAATCCTTCTCGTGAAAATTAGAAATTCACTGCCACGTGCATTTCCAATAACGACATATTTTTGTCAGGTTACTGACGTCGACTTCCTGGCATAAGATAAAGGAATGTACGTTCGAACAGTTTTATTCTAAACAGATATAAGTAATATAATTTTTACACGCTATAATGTATATTTATATTTGAGATTAATTACTTCATATGTGTCCAACGTTTTATGTAATTCAAGTACTAAAAAAATTAAGTTTTCTATTTTTCCTTTTCATTTCTTTATTCTACACATGATATATTGTTCCAGCAATTTTCATAAATGTTAAATTTTATATCTGTGCTTAAAATCTAGAATAATTCTATTTATTAAATTATCATATTAAGATATTTACATAACATCTGTGAACATATCTATTTGTCCTATATCAACATATTTATTTGTCATACGTTAGCCCATTTATTTATCCTATATATCATCATATTTGATTAAGATATATACAAATAGCTATATGAATAGTATATTATACCAATCTCATGTAATTTATCACTGAGATGAACCACCAAGCCCTTATGGATAAAATTTTATGAAATAAATGAAAAATTATCTTAGATTTGAACTGAACAGAAAACTGTAGCTTTAGAATTGTTTAAGAATGATAATATTTTGTAATAAAAAAAAACAATTTTCTACATTCGACATATCTTATTTTAGCAGCTGTCTTAGACTTACAGCAACCTAAATCATATGGCTTCGACACATTATAGTGTTATTTAAAATGAAAGATTTTTCCTCGTTTTAAGTTGATACTCTTCAAAAGGTTGAAAAGCCAACTAGACATTCGATGATATTCAATACTATGATTAATTACTGCCTTGTAAAATTTACTCTTACAACAGGACACTCTATTCGTATTGGCCTTGACATTTCTACGTCTGTCTATAGCTCCTTATACACAATACACAATCTATTTTATTAACATATTAATATTCACTTTAAGGTTATTTTATGAAAGGCGAAACACGGGCAGACAAGTTAAAAGTGTCTAGAGCAGACTCTGAACAATAGAAACTGTTATATACAGTATATATATATATATATATATATATATACTATTTACGTAGGGG
>NW_013666154.1:485447-490769 GCF_000517525.1 Limulus polyphemus
TGTATGATTTGTACACAGTTACGTAAACAAACCTGCGATAAATTATCGCTTACTAAAAAACACTAAATTTAACACTAGTGCATTATAACAATCTAAATCATAACTTTCGTATTAACTTTAAATGAAACAGTCGTGTTTATCTAACACAAACCAAACCTAAACAGTGAGTCGAAGGTAAATGCCACAGTACCTATGTTACACTGGGAAACTCACTTTAAAAATATCGCCTATTACGGCTAAACTAATAATCCGGCAGTTACTTTAGAATCCAATTGACAAGACAAATTATTTTTCCTATCTCTGTCGTTAAAATATAACTGTGAAACACACTATAGAAATCACCCGTTAAGGCTGATCACCCACACCCCGACTAACGTTTTCTTTACACTAATTAACTTATTTCTTGACTGAACTTTTCTTTACTTGCAATCACTTGGTCGCCTATTTATACATTTTCCAACTGAGGTCTAGAACTTGCTACAAACTAGGAGACATTATGATATAACAATACTCACATAACATGAAAAGCTTCGAGGTTTCGAGAAAAATTACGTCTACAATACTACAACAATTGAACTATACACACAACGTACGACTCTTAACGAGACAACGAAATCTGTTATAACTATCGCCTTTATAATAATTAACTTTAACACTCTTGTTAAAAAATATAAATAGTCATTAGATATTAAATCCCTAAATGAACAAAATAATAACTATTACACTAAACAGTCTTGTATATCCAACAGTTAGTAATCGTTGACTTAACTGAGATGGTACTTCTTCATGTTTCCATTTATCGTTTAAATGTTTCATAAAATGTTAATTAGTGTTTTTGTACCTAATGTATTTGTTTGCTTCGTGAAATAACATCATTAACAAAGTGGTATTTTTTCATTTAAGTCTCATATATGTCAGTCATCAAAGTAAGTTAAGAAAATGTGATTTCTTATGACTAACTCTTAAAACTACTGTCAAATAAGAACGTTTCGTAAAGAGCAACCACTACAGTTAATTACATAAACTATTTAGTTGCGTTAGGTTTAATAAATACTGTTCATTGGAGTTAATTTTCGAAAACGTAATCCAATAATATTAAGTTTAACAAATCAAAAAAGGTTGAGCTAGAGGAATGTTGTCCAATAGGAGTTAATTGAATAAACGTCATATGATTTGGCATGTTCCTTGTGATTTATTGTGCAGATACTTTCTAAACAATTAAAAGTGCAACGTCTCAGCCCATTGTTATTAATCATAATTTGTCCGAAGATGGGCTGCTTATATTGACCTAAAAGTCGCAGTTCTAACTGCTGGAAAAAATATTTCTACTGTAAAGCTGTTCACAATATTAAATTCAATCATCGTGTGGAATCCTCATTTATTTTATTCACAGTTATGGATACGTAAAGGCAATGTGACTCAATAAGGCTAAAATACGTAAATACCATTGGTTTAAAGTTTCGTAAATATGGTCCAACAGAGTAACTCTTTGTAAATGTGATTTAGGGTTTTAACTTATAAAAATTCAATTTTATTATGGTTAATTAAGTTTATAGAGCAACACTTTCTCCACGATATGACATAACGTGAAGCTACAATAGTGAACCGAATAATTAAACCTGATTTTTCGTCTATACTCCTTCATTGAGCTTAGTTTTGTTGTAAATTATTTGAACTTTAGCTTTTCTTTTATATAAGTAAGTTATATGAGGGTGTTAAAAAATGCCCCCCCCCCAAAAAAAAGGTTTTATTTAGTGATATGAGTGTGTTAAGAAATGCACTTTTCTCTCAGGAGCTGTTACTAAGTTATATTAGGGGTGTTAAAAAATCATAATTTTCTCTCACAGAAGCTATTATTAAGTTATTTTAGGGTATTAAAACTGTAATTTTTTCTCAAAGAAGCTGTTACTAAGTTATATGAGAGGTGTTAAAAACTTGATTTTCTCTCACTGAAGCTATTACTAAGTTACACGAGGGAGTTAAAGACGTAGTTTCCTCTCACAAAAGGTATTACTAAGTTACTAGCAGAGACCCGTAAAACATTTGCGGTCAAATTAATATCTTTATTGCAACGGTATTTTTAAATACAGGTTTTCTAGAATAATGCAAAATAATTCTAATCACAGACACTGAAATCTATAAGTCACTTGTCTTAAACCTAACATGAGGTATTGTATTCGATAAAGAGATAAACTAACACTGTAACTTGTGTATGTTTTTGTTTTTGCTTTATTTCATCTTTTAAGTAGTCACAAGAAAAAAACGTTTGTTATTCTGTTATACCATGGCCATATCGTCACTCACATACGAATGTTATTGAATTATCTGCATTGTAATATTAATATTGTTCTCAGTAGTGTTACTTATATTCCCAAGTTAATCGAGTAACTTAAAATAAAGCCCATGTGCAAAATAACGTTTTTCAAGCATTAAACTGGGTATCATAACCACATGTTTCTTTGTTTCTTGCTCCCCGGTGGCTTAGCGGTAAGTCTCATAGCTTACAACGCTAAAAGTCAGGTTTCAGAGCACAGATAACTTATTATGCAACTTTGGGCTTAGTAGCAAACAAACAAAAGAATCTTTGTTTCTTGACTTAAAAAGGAATTTTTTCTCAAATTCTGATCCTAACTAAGTTTTATAAATATGTATTGTTACGACAGTGGGGTCACGTGACGTTAGCAATACGTCATATTAACTAACGACCAGAGACGTAACAGTATATATATTTATGGAAGAACGTTAAACCATTAGGTAGGAATATAAGTGTCGGCATTTCACTGTATATAAGAAAATTACACAAGTAGTAGAAATTAAAATAACTAAATAAGTCACGATTTATAAATTTCTAATAAGTGTTTGTCATGAATAGTGTTAATGAAGTTGTGTTCACATCGTCATGTTTATCTACCATCGTAAAGATAACATGTGGTCACAGTAATACTTGGCAATGGACTCAAAGAACTATGGTCTAGTTTTTTCATTAGAGGTAAATTGTGAAAAGTACATGTTATTGCAATGTAATTGGGAAATAAGTAACCTGCGTTTTAATTGGCAACAAGCCACCTAGTTCTTTGTAACACTTAAAAACTCACGTACTTACAACATTTCTGATTTATATAGCTGTGATGAAAACTAGTAAGTTTTCAAACCATTACTATTAAGCAGTCGCAAGTAAAACCAAATAAACAGGTTCCTCAGGTCTTAGTTTTGAAATATCAAACAAAAACAGAAAGTTGTTTCTCTTAGTGTATAATAATCTGATATACAAATTATTCCACGACAAACCAGACCCAATGGATTGTAGCAGATTCATGAGTTGATTAATGATGTAAATAGGTAGTTAAAGAGAGATTAAAACAAACTGGAAGAGAGAAAGCATATATGGTGGATAAAACAAAACTTTACAACTATGGCTAACATGACCAATAAAATTACAACTTAATATAATAATTGCTACTTAACAGTTTTAGGGTGAATAATCTTAGGGCGAATAATCTTAAAGATAATTTGACCACCGTGTAAAAAATGTCTCCTTTTTTTATACCTATAATTACTTAGACCAACGTTTCCCAAACTTTTTTTGGCCAAGGGACATTTTTCAGCTGAGAAATTGCTTACGGTAAACTAGACACGTGAAATATAGGTGTAGAGAGTATGTTGCGCGCGCAGCGCCCTCTAGATTTGTATATTATTCATTTATTTATTTAATCAAATTACATACTAATGATTTTTTTTATTTTTATGCTTATAATATATTTTAAGTACAAACCTCTCCACTAAGATATTATGTAGAATAGATATGGCATCTTCTATAATTCTTCTTCAATGTGACATCGATATTATCTAATCCTAATACATAGGAAAATATTTCATAATAACTTATGATCGTACAAAAAGTAAAATATTTTATTAACATTTAAAATCATAATTTTCTCGCGGAGCACCTATCAATCTCGCACGGAACAACATAGTTTGGGAAACGCTGGTTTAGACTAATACGCGTAATTTGTATGTTAAACATCACATATTACAGGAACTGTGTCTAAGTGGTCATTCAGTCGTATTAACGCTGAATGATAGGAATTTTTAATACTGTTTCTGACTTTACAAGAATTACTTTTGTACAACATCTTATTCATAAAGGAGAAAAAATTAATATACAGAATAACGATTTTTTGATTGAGCGAATACTAGGTCAAAAGTCGTTGTCATTGGAACCATATACTACAGCTATCACGTTGTAAGAGCCAATTTTAGATACTTTTTTTTTTCCTGGCACCCAAACTACAGCCTGAATGTAAAAGAAATAAAATAAAAGTACGGATATAGTAGATGAGTTGTGAATAATAGATCTGCTGGGAAAGAAAATTATCAGTTGTAAATATTATCAAACAATTTAATTGGTATACATCAATATCGATCAATTTGAGCCAATTAATCCATTTTATCTTTCTGCCCATTGTTAACTACTGTAACCTATTCATCGTACTTTACATAACTAATAAATCCATATAACCCTGATAAACATATGACTAGAATTTATATCTTGAAACTTTCCAATTATATAATATATGTGTTACACCGGTGTTTCTTCCTTAACTTATTCTACCCTACTGATAAATCTAACATTCTATATGTGTTACACCGGTGTTTCTTCCTTAACTTATTCTACCCTACTGATAAATCTAACATTCTATATGTGTTACACCGGTATTTCATCCTTAACTTATTCTACCTTACTGATAAATCTAACATTCTTAATTTCACGAGAGATTTTTAAGGTTGATGCTGTGCACAGTTGCCACCCTATCGTTATACGTGAGCTTACATCAACGTCGCGGGAAAGGAGAGCTTTTTATCTCCACCGAGATTGAGGTCAATTAAACTTTATTTTTTATTTTGGAAATAATGTTGGGGTATGTACTGTAGAAAACTGAACCCCTGATTTTAGCGTTTAAGTCTGTAAACGTACCGCTGACGACAGAAGGAAAAGCATGTAGATATTAAAGCAGTTTACTTGAAAGGCAATCACACATGTGTAACTTTTCTTACAAAATTCTAAAAATAAATATATATATATAAGATCTCTGTCTGCTTAGATGTGGCCTACTTGTTAGCGTACTAGACTCTTGATCCTAAGGTCCATGGTTCGCGTCCCTTTCCCATAAAAGAAAATCGTACTCCGTATTTTGGGACCGTGGATGTATTATAAAAGTGAGAGTTATGTTTCACTAATCGATTATTGTAGCCCACGAGTGGATGGTTGTTGCTGTTGGCTAGTCTCTGGATGCTGTTGGCTAGTGTTTGTTTGTTTTGAAT
>NW_013666154.1:490945-494840 GCF_000517525.1 Limulus polyphemus
GTGACGGGGATTCGAACCCGCGACCCGCAGACTGAGAGATGAGCGCCCTAACCACCTGGCCATGCCGGGCATTGGCTAGTGCCTGGATGCTGTTGGCTAGTGCCTTCCCTCTAGTCTGTTGCTTCAAAATTAGGGACGGCTAGTTATGTTTTTGTTGTTGTTTTCTTTAACTATTATATCTCATAAATAGTCGAAAAACCTAGTACTTCAGGTCTTTCTGAATAGTCTAAGTTTCCAAGACAAAGCTTATCTATTGTTGTTATTGACAGAGTTCTTGGTCTCAAGAAAATATAACTAATGTTTGTGTAAAAGATGGAATATAATTTGCATATTCAGGTTTATAGCGAAGCCCAAAGCGTCCATAAGTGTTACCAGGCCTAGTCAAACACTTTCGGAAAGACATACGGCTTATCTATTGCTGTTTTAGAACTTATACTAATTTCATATCTTTTCAATTTTGTTTTAGCAAAAGCTTATTATAGTGATATCCGTGGGCTTACTGAACTGCAGGCAAGCTTTTTATAAACTTGTGAATATTTTCAAACACACATACTAACTATTATTTGGTGGCTTATCTAGCATTATATTATGGAATACTGTTAAGTCCTGGATTATGATTCAAAACATTTTATCAAATGGCATCAATTTTGGTTCCGGTTTCTAGTGATCCGGGCCACCTTCTCTGTTTTCTGAAAAGTCTAAGTTTCCAAGACGAAACTTATCTATTGTGGTTATCGATAGAGTTCTTGATCTCAGGAGAATATAACTAATGTTTGGGTTCTTGGTTTTCAGTGTTATAGGTTTATCAATTGTAGTGATAAGTAAACTTCCGGTTGTTGATGTTACATTATCGAAAGTAATAATTGTTACAGTCATGATCTGTGGCATTATAGGTCATCTAACTTATTGATTTATTCATCTAACAGTAGGTTTAAATAATAGAAGCACGAAATCCTTTCCTTACAGACGGATATTTTTAGTTGAAGCTCTACCATGTTAATTAGAAGCTTTTATGAATAAATCCACAATTAATATTTTAATTACCTTACATTCTTTATTTGTTTTTGCAGGTTAGTGATAATAAAAAGGTACTACTAGGAATTTCATTATTGGGTTGGAATGGTGAAAAATTATTTGTGTAAAAGGTGGAATATAATTTACATATTATTTAATTTTCTGTATTTCTCTCTATTTTGATATAATATCGACACCGGTAGCTCAGCGGTAAGTATGAAAGTTTATAACACTAAAAATCGGGATTCGATACTTGTAATTGACGCAGCAAAGATAGCCCATTGAAAGTAAATTAAGAGTGAAAATAATTCTTAAGAGTGTATTTTATTAAAGATAACACAGTTTTATTTGGATTAAAAACACACTTTAATTCTATCATTTAACATTTTATATCATCAAATCTTTACACTGTGAAACTATTAAAAGCTACACAGTTCTGGCAATGATTCAGTATGATGAATTATTGTTGAATAGAAAGTCGTTTGTGAATATTCTTTCTCAGATATAGTGTGAATATGTTTCTTAACAGGAAAAATACTGAACTCCGTCATTAATCAAGATCGCCTCTCACCAGCATGTGCCAGTTGAACTATCACACTTACCAGTCAAACATTAATTTAACATAGTATGTAAATCACTTGTATATTTCATTGTAATTATCAAATATGTAAACGAAACTCAAGTTTTACGCAATCCTATATTTCAAACGAGAAAGAACAAAACCGACGCTAAGATTTCACTACCAGAATCCAGTCAACTGTTAGCGGCCTTGCTCTCTTTAATAGTCTACAGATATTGTTTATTACTCCACGTGTACAAGTTGGTTTTAATTGAACTGGTTTGGACTAGTTAGATGAGCTTGCGTTTTAATACAGGCTGTTCGTGGTCTAATGATAAGAGTGCTAGAAATGTAAGTTCGAGGATTCATGGTTCTCATCGCGTTTACACAAATACTCGCTCTGCACTTTAGGGCCGTGAGTGCACTAGAAGAATGACAGTCAAATCCCAATATTTGATCAGATTAGAGTAAGTTGACGGAAGGGTGTTGTTGACTATCTTTAGTCTTTAAATTCAAAATTAGGCACAGGTAGCCCTGGTGTATCTTAAGCGTTGGTGTTGCTAACTAAATGACGATCAAATCCCAATATTCGATCAGACAAGAGCAGCCTAAGAGTTGGTGCTGGACGCTAATAACTAGATGACGATCAAATCCCAATATTCGATCAGATAAGAGAAGCCTAAGAGTTGATGGTGGACGTTGTTGACTATTTCACTTCCCTGTGGTCTATAATCTTCAAATTAGGAATGAATATGTGCACGAAAATTTTCAACCAAACTAACTAACAAAGTGTTTCAATACTTCTAATAAATATCCCTTACTTACTAGATCAAAACTTCTGATGAAACTCGGCGATGTTAATTTTATTTCTTGATTTTCAAATTAAATTATAAACAAATTCAAACGCGAAAGATGTTTGTTCGTTTCAAATTCAAAATTGTTTTCTATAACTACTTATGAATCTACTGATAGAAATTCATGACTAGTCAATTAGTTCACACCGAAACAGTTGTTTTCCAAGCAATTGATTATATAAACAGCGTTTCGATCGCTACAATTTCTGTTGTATCTCAGGCGGCCTGATGAACTCCTGTGGTATTGGCTAAAGGCATCGAAAACATTAGATATAGCACATATAGTGTGATTGATATATTAATATATTTTCTTTACTTTTACTCAAAATTGCTAACGCTTCTTCTTCTCCCATGACGTTATGGTCACTTTTGAACCGCTCCTGGACCAAAAAGATTAACTAGTGGTTCGCAGTTCTTCTGAATGATGAGCAGTTATTTCAATTAAAATAATTAATATTAGTAATTAAACAATTTACTGTTAAAATAAATAATTTTTTGATGTAATAAAATCATTTCAAAATTACTGATGGATAGTTTAGATAACTTGTGTGTAGTTTTGTGAGAATACCCGAAAAAAAACGACTAATTTTTGTAATATCATTGTTAAATACATAACCCAAGATATTATTTATCATCAAAGAAAACCTGAAGGGAGTTCACAGAACATTTAGTTTTCCAAGTTCCATCCAAAAATAATCACCACTATCTGAACACGACTACTGTTATTCTCTGTGGCATTTACCTTCGGCTCACTGTTTAAGTTTGGTTTGTGTTAGATATACACGACTGTTTCATTTAAATTTAATACGAGAGTTATGATTTAGATAGTTATAAAGCGCGAGTGTTAAATTTAGTGTTTTTAGAAGAGATAATTATCTCAGGTTTGTTTACGTAACTGTGTACAAATCATACACTGTGTAGTTCACTAGACGGTGATTGATATATTGTTGCGTCATGTTACTAGAAGTTAGTGAATGTGACAGTAAAAGTAAAGAAAAGTGAAGTTAAACTGCAGTGATTGTGAATTTAGCCACAAAGAGTGTATAGTGGCGATTTATTATAATTGTATTGTAATAACAGAGTAGAGAAAAATAATTTGTCTTGTAAATTTGGTTCTAAAAATAACT
This sequence comes from Limulus polyphemus, assembly GCF_000517525.1. Taxonomy (NCBI): domain Eukaryota; kingdom Metazoa; phylum Arthropoda; class Merostomata; order Xiphosura; family Limulidae; genus Limulus; species Limulus polyphemus. The sequence continues at coordinate 494,500 of NW_013666154.1, forward strand.
GAACCAAACTGTGTAGACTTTGAAGTAAAAGAGAACTACTTAAAGCTCTGGATACAACTGTGGTAACCAACGGTTATAGAGGTGATTTAAAAATGAGTATCACAGCCTTGTATTCTAAGAACAGAGAAGAGGAGAATAATTTGTCCTGTAAAAGGGTGTTCTAAAGTAATAGAACCTGCTTGTGTGGACATTGACGAAAGAAAGAGACAGTTATTTAAAGCTCTGCATACAACTGTGATAACCAATAGTGCAATGAATTTTTTTAAATATGTTTGACTTGTTTTGAATATATTATTTTAAAAGAAGTGGATTGTGTGCTGTTCGTTTATTGTTGAAATTTA
>NW_013666154.1:494887-503203 GCF_000517525.1 Limulus polyphemus
AACAAGTCACAGACACCTACTGTAAAGAATCCGGCCCACACATACCTATAAAACCTGACAGCTTGGTTTATTCTAAATTCCACGAAATACTACACGAGAGCTGTCTACACTAGCCATCCCTAATTTAGCAGTGAAAGGCAATTAGTCATCACCACCCACCGCCAACTCTTGGACTAGTCTTTTACTAAGGAATAGTGATATAGACTGTCACATTATAATGTCTCTACAACTGAAAGAGCAAGCGCATTTGATGCCTGGCCCACATTGTTTAAACGTTTTTGTTTTTTTCAAAACATTATATAATCTATCAGTGTACATATTAAAAGTATCGACGAATTATTTTAAAACCTAAACGTAATTTGATCCTCTCCTCCAGAAGTTATTTGAGTCTGTTTGTGTGCACAGTAGCTCAATAATGAAGGAATGATAACAACAAAGTTTGCTTGTATTTTAGTACCTGAAGTTAAGAAACATGCTATTCAGTTCTTATTGTTATTTCCACATGTAAGCAACTCTTTTAATTATAAAAGTTCCATTATAGGTACGATTTCTAAAAGCCAAGAATTATCAGTTACGGTATAATTAGAGTACACTTAATTGTCAACGATGCTACGTCATACCACTATAAGGTGGGTATATCTGTGTATATGTTTTTTATGATAGAAAAATTAGCTTTTTAATCAGTGTTTGTTCCATTAAACAATGGCTTACTCCATTCGATTTGTCCTTCTTCTAACTGCTTATGTTTCTTTCACATTTGCAATGAACGCATGTGTTAAATTACTGTCAATCTCAGTTATGGTTCTACGCTTTTGATAAGTTTATTTATTTTCTTCCTTTATTTGAATTTTGTAAAGCAGGGATCCTTTCTGTAGAAATTATTATCTGTTTGTCCAACCTGTCTATTTAGCAAGGATGATTTCTAATTCACTTGCATTTCATTTTTTTAATAAAATTGAACGAAATATTCTATGAACTTTAAATGTTCACTGTGGTGATAATGTATAATTATCATTTTATTATAAATATTGGGTAATACAATGTATTATTGTGTTAAAACTCGAGGTCACAAAGTTTCTTGATTCCCTTGATAATCGTATATGGATCTCACCTGGGTTACTCTGTGACGGTAACGTACTTTTACAATATACTCACTGACAACTGGAAGACATTAGGTGGGTATTTCATGCAGTCACTTGGTGAAATTTGGAAGGTACATGTGTGAGTTTATTTCGTTTTTATTAAAGCAGATAAATAGTTGACATTACATGAAACTTTCACAATTATAACTGGCTGTTTTCATACTACATTATATATATATTCACCTAGAAAAGAAAGAAGAGGATGGCATAGTTAAAGAAAATTTAACCTAAAAGTAAATTAAGCCTTTTCATGCTGCATTTTCTAATTAATCATTTGACAGATTTCTTCTCTTATAAAATGGCCCTCTGGTAAAGAACTCATTAAAATTATCCTGAGAAGTCGGGACGTGACTTCTGTTATTTGAGCTAAAACTATAAACTCAAAACAACAAACAAAGAGACGAAGCTTGCAAAGTAGTTTATACACACACACACATATATATATTGATGGATTATTAGTTATATAATATCTTCACCATCGTCAGTGCAAGTACTGAAAAAATTATCTTTCCTCACTTAATTTTGTAGTCTAAAAAATATCTTTCAGCTTTAATAACTCGATACTCAAATTTCTTCTATATCTATTTAAAGTGATTTTAGAAAAACAATTTCTCTGCTATTAAGAGAATATTTTTCATTTGTAAAATTGTATTTGTAATATTTGTGTGACAATCTTTTCACATCAAGTATTATAAGTTGATAGGCTTACCAGTTTGAGAAATGTCTTATAAGCTTTTCCAGGGAACAAATTAAATCATTGGTATGTTTATGTTCATATTTTATAGCACTCTACATGTTCAAACTCTAGTATGACTTAATATTAACTTATCCTACCAATTTTTCCACTCTATTCCTGAAACAATGAGATGTTTTATTTTTGTGTCCATTCCAAAGCAGTAAGCAGATTCAATAAACCTGTTTGTTTCTTGGGAGTTACGGAGGGGGCGTTGCATATTTGTCTTCAACGTGAACAAAGAGACACGTAAAAGACATTAGAACATTCATCCACAAGCACCATGATGTCATACACAAAGGTTTGATATTTCAACCCCTTTCCCCTCCCTTTCTTGGGAGTTCTTGTGCTCTATTTTCTAGTTGAAACAAAACTTTACCTTCAACTCGCCAATTTTCAACGCTAGTCACCGGTACGGAGGATCAACCATTACTATAACTTGTTTGTTTGTTGATAAACACGAAGCTACGCATTCGGATGACTATGTATACTGTGCCCATCGCAGTATCAAAACCCAATTTCTAGCGTGATAAGCTCTCGGTCTTACTGCTGAGCTACCGAAGGTGTTACTGTAACAGCTGGATCGATACTAGAATTGGAAACAGAATACAGAGAGTACCTGTTTCACAGCTTGGTGCGAAAATTATCAGGCGCAACTCAGCACAACAGGCTCGCTGCGCTGGCCCATCGTGGAAATCAAATCCGAATTTTAGAGTTATTATTAAAGTTCGAATTTGCCCCTGAGTTATCAGGGGCGTCGAAGACGGGCGGACAGAGCAATACATGCACTATCTAGACACAGACGTCTCTAATTTTGAACTGATAGACTAAAGGAAGGTCGATAGCTTGTCATCGACAGCCACTGTCAACTTTGTCCAACCAAATTGAGGGATGAGTAAAGGGAAGGTCGATAGCTTGTCATCAACAGCCACTGCCAACTTTGTCCAACCAAATTGAGGAATAACTAAAGGGAAGGTCGATAGCTTGTCATCAACAACCACTTCCAAATTTGTCCAACCAAATTGAGGGATGACTAAAGGGAAGGTCGATAGCTTGTCATCAACAGTCACTGCCAACTTTGTCCAACCAAATTGAGGAATGACTAAAGGAAGGTCGATAGCTTGTCATCAACAACCACTGCCAACTTTGTCCAACCAAACTGAGGGATGACTAAAGGGAAGGTCGATAGCTTGTCACCAACAGTCACTGCCAACTTTGTCCAAACAAATTGAGGAATGACTAAAGGGACGGTCGATAGCTTGTCATCAACAGCCACTGCCAACTTTGTCCAACCAAACTGAGGGATGACTAAAGGGAAGGTCGATAGCTTGTCACCAACAGTCACTGCCAACTTTGTCCAACCAAACTGAGGGATGACTAAAGGGAAGGTCGATAGCTTGTCATCAACAGCCACTGCCAACTTTGTCCAACCAAATTGAGGGATGACTAAAGGGAAGGTCGATAGCTTGTCACCAACAGTCACTGCCAACTTTGTCCAACCAAACTGAGGGATGACTAAAGGGAAGGTCGATAGCTTGTCACCAACAGCCACTTCCAACTTTTTTCTAACCAAATTGAGGGATTTCGATAATCACTCTTATAGCACACCTGAAGCCCCAAAGTACGGAGTGCGTCTTTACGATAATGGGACTTAAATCACGAATCCTGAAAGTTATCTACAATAAAAAACTGAAAGGAACTTTATGTGAAGAGCAACTGTTAAAGAATGAAAGGCGCAGGTTAGCCCTGTAGTAGAGCTCTGGATTTCGGAGCTGAGAAGCAGTGTTCGAATACGTGCGATACCACAAAACATTCTGTGTACTTTTAGGTGTTCTTGCGTTTTGAAAATTATAGTCAGTCCCTTAGCGCGGATAGTGGGTGGTAAGGTACTGTTGCCTGGCTGCATTACTTTTGCTTAGTGTATCAAAATTAGGGACGGCAGCATAAAACTTTAGTAGCTTTGCCATAAATACAAAATACAAAGAATACAAATGCGATGTCCCTGGACCCCACTATTAATAATTTATTAGAACAAATAATTTCACCAGACCACTTGAAGTTAAGATAAAGATGTCTCAGTCAATACTTGTCAGATGTATGTATTTAGGCTTGAATTAATTACTATTTTTTTTTTTTTTGTTTTAAAACGCCACTCGGAAATGTAACTATCGTAACCTTAACGGAATAAATCTAGAACCTGGAATCAGTGATCTCTGTTCATTGGTATCATCTCTGTCAGAAAAATAAATTTATTCTTTGCTTATTTTTTTCATATAATGTGAACGCTGAATTTGCTAAAACTTACTATGTATCTAAGATAATTTTTCATATCTGTTTATATAAATTGATTAGCATAACATAGCATCTTCAATCAGTCTCCAGGTGTCACTTTATTTTACTTAAACACTTAAATATAGTTTCAAATATACATATATTTATCCATTTCTAAAGTAAAATATCCCTAACACCTTTTCACATACTCTCGCCATCGGCTACACTGTACCGGAAATGAGATACAGTACATAGAGAAATAGACTAAACATTTCCTGGAAAACCGGATGACCTTCATGACGTCACTAAACTCCCTTTATATATATATGTTACTCATTCGATTACACCGCCATTCCCAATTTGTCCCTGAAAAAGAAAGGTCCACCTTTCGAAAAGCGCTCGGGTTACAGGGTTTTTATTCATTTGTAACCTTAACGATGTAAAACAAAATATATAAAGATCAATGTGTGTATTTTTCTTTAATTCATTTGTTGGAGATCCTTACTGTTGAAGCATTTTCGGCCATAATCCCACTGATATCTCAGGAACCCTCCCCTTACATAAATTATCAGTGATTATGATTTTCCTATTTACATATTTTTATGATACTTCATGAATGAACTTCGCTGGGTATCTTAAGATTTAATTTAAGCAACAGGAATATTATCATATTTCCTTACAATGTTACATATAATATTTCTTCTAGGAAGAGAATCTTTTACGGGTGATAGTTTTCTGTAACGTTCTCTATATATTAAGTAAAACTACATACTGTATACGAATCAGGAAATAAATAAAAATTAACTTCAAGAAACTCGTAAAAATTTCACACATTATATTCAGTGGCGTAGTGGTAAGAAATAATGGTACTGGAGCTGTGACAATAATTAGAATGTGTAATGTTAAAAATGATGCACGTGGTATTTTAATGCTTGAATAACCTGTAAATCGCCTTAAATAAATGCGTCAACCAAATGACTAAATAATAACAATATTTGTTGTTGTTTTTAGGTTGTTATTATCAGTCTCCTCTATTTGAGCTCTTCGGTTGTCTTTAATTATTCAATAAGGCTTGTTTTGTTTTTTTTTGTTATGCTCGTTTTTCATGGGCTGATTTGGTATGTTTATGTTCATATTCTATAGTAATGTATATGTTCGAACTCTACTATGACTTAATATTTAATTATCCTAATTTTTCAACGAATAAATATACTAGACCCTGTTACTTGTTAGATGAAACAGTATAAAAGCTGTACCGAATTCAGAATATTTTTCTTCTATTAATTGGCTGAAAGTTCGCTCCTAAGTTTTAATACTTGAATAAAAGCAGGCGTTTCTGGTGCAATGTCTGGGTACTCGGGAAGATGTAACCACTGAAAGAAATACGCTCCGGCTCCGCAATACACCCCTGATTATGCTACAGTTTTGGTGCAGTTGTTTCATCCGTACATACCTGAAAGTCTAAAAGTATCTATTTAAGCTTAAAATGACCTTAATATATATGAAACGAGAAGCAAGTTAATATTGTTTCCGATACACAAGCCAGTAGAAACTCTTTATTGCCACATATGGTTTATTAACTAATTGTTTTTGGTTCTTCTTCAGAAACCGTTTTGTGAATAAAAATGTTACAAAACATTTTTATAATTCAACCTATTTTGGCAACAGTTTGAAAGATCTTCAAAACCGTTCTTTAACAGTACAGGAAAGTTGATTTAACAACAGACTTTAAGAAATCGTGCCACCTAGAGGAATACCTGAGTACTAATTGTGTGTCTCTATTTTATCATTGTGTCTAGCATTTAAAAGTAGAAAAAAACTAACAAGAATAAGGTAAATATTTATATACATGCAGTTGTTTTTTGTTTTATTTTTGTCTTAGATCAAAATTAATACCTAAACAAATGTTTTATAGCATTTTTACTGATAATACTAAAAGCCAACGCTCCAAAAGGGTTTGTTTGTTTGCTTGAAGTTAAACACAAAGTTACAGAATGGGCTATCTGTGTTCTGCCCACCACGGGTATCGAAACCCGGTTTCTAGCTTTGTAAGTCTGCAGACATACAAAAGAGATGTTGAAATTTTCGACAACACTACACGGGGCACTACTGATGAATTAATACAAAGAACTCACTACAAAATTCATGTTACGTTATTTTGAACTCTGATGGTTTATTCTCCACGCTATACATCAATAGCTACTCAGCATTAAATTCAATATATGTGAATAATTAGCACAATCAAATTGTTTTCTTTGATACATATCTAGTTTTAAACTTTTGTTTACTTAAAATGTTACGAAGTTTAAACAACATCTAAGAGGAATGATTGTTAGTCACTTGCAAGAATGTAATAGGCCTAATTTGCTTGTTTCGAAACAATGTTTGGATCTTACATGACGAAGATATTCGCTGACAGGTTGAATAGTCGTCTCCAAACAGGAGCATAAAGTCTTTAAAACTTTTCAACTGAAGAATGTTAATTTTAATATTTTCAATATTTATTGATTAATACACCTTCTCTTTCATCGTCACATTTTTTTCGACTCAGAAGCCTGGACATCTATAACTTGCGTCTAGTTGACGCCTAACAAGAGACTTATTCACGTAAAACATTCGCTTATTTATTCTCTTTGTTTTGTCAAATACTTTTATAGAGAACATTTAGAAAGACTTTGAACCTTAAAAAAATTATAAATGTTATATTTTGATACTAAGAAAGTTCCTTTATTTTAAAAAGTTAAAAACACTAGGTTGAAATCATCCTTTCACACGATTAACGGGAAATTATGTGAATAATATTTTTAAATTAATAACTTAAATTTTTGTATGATATTAGTAAAACGAAAATTACATAAATACAACAATTTCCCTTCAAAAAGGGGTATTATAAAGCCACTGTCAGTAGGGAACTGTGGGCCTTTATTAAATTATGAAATCGATGTATAAAACTACATAAAATTATCATATAATAGTGTTACGTCTCTGGTCGTTAGTTAATTTTCCGTAAAAATTCTTTCCGAAGAAACTTTAGCGATACAAGTCCTTTTTCAAATAAAACTGGTTTATTCTTTCTGAATACAACTTTGCAAAACACTTAATTTCCACAGTCGCGCTATAACAAACGCTATAATTCACAACGAACGTCTCACGTGCTCGACTCAACTGTTAATTACACATTACATTGTTGCCGTCACGTCTTGATCGTCTTATATATAAAAGAATACCGAAATCTAGTAAACGCCCAAGCATTCACGAACCTTCGATAATATGACGTGTTACTAGCGTCACGTGACCCCCGCTGTCGTAACACTACCCCTTCCTTAGTATCGTTCGTCCCGAACAATAGCCACTTACACTAAACCAATAAACAATTAACAATAACTTAATTAAATGTACAGAATTTACAAACACAAAATTAAAATTCAACAAAGTCTCTTGATTTTACGGAACGTATCTTCTTCCGTACTGGTCTCCATCTCATTGGTTTCTGTTTCATGTGGGGTTCATCTGCTCCATCAGGAAATGTCCCATTATCAGTAGCAGTCACATCAGTGGTCGTAACTTCATTACCGGCTTCATTGTTTTCCTTCTCAAAACCGGGTAGAGTTTCTTATTTAACAGTGGATTTTTCAAGTGACATGTCTTCAGCAGCGTCATTTGTTCCATTGTTCACTTTGTTCCAAATGAAATGTTCTGGACCATGATAATGACAAAGCCTATTGCCGTGTACCGCCTTTTGGTTTACCTCGCCGACCACATTTTATTCGGAAAGGCACGTCTTATAGACGATCCACTATGTCATATGGGCCTTCCCATGGAGAAGACAACTTAGGAGACTTCCCTTTGGTCTTCCTGGGATTATACAACCACACCTTGTCTCCTGGTACAAAGCTGACTTCAGTAGATCTCATATCATAAGTTAACTTCAGGGAATCAGCAGACGTTTTCAAGTTTGAATACACTTGATGGTGAATATCATCCATCCTTTCAGATAACCCTTTCACGAATTCTGGCACATTTTCAGGCAACTCTTTGTAAGGTGGGTGTCCTATTACCAAGTCCACTGGCAACCGAAGTTCTCGACCAAACATCAGATTTGCTGGAGTGTATCCAGTGGTTTCATGTTCTGCTGGCCATCAACAGTGGAGGGAGTAAGACATCCCAGTC
>NW_013666154.1:503213-504730 GCF_000517525.1 Limulus polyphemus
AGTGCATATGCCTCAGGCCACTTGGTGAAATAATTCATCAACACACAAATGTACTTGTTTCCAGCATGAGTTCGAGGCAACAGACCAACAATGTCAACGGCCACTCTTTCCATTGGTGCGCCAACTTGATATAACTTCATTGAAGCACGTCCCTTATGCTTGGGTCCTCTTTTAGCACAACATGTGCTGCAGGCAATGAACTATTCTTCCACATCTTGCCTCATACCTATCTAGTAAAATCTCTGTCGTAGGTGACTCAATGTCTTCTTAACTCCGAGATGTCCTCCTGTTAAACTATCATGGAATTGACGCAGCACAACTTCCCATAACTTTCTCGGTATAACTGTTTGCCAGGTCGTCACTTTCCCATCTGCAGTTTCCCATCTCCGGACAAGAATACCATCTTCAAGCTTCAACTGGTCCCATTGTGTCCAATAGTTCTTTGTCATAGGGCTTAAGCTAGACACCTTATCCCAAGCAGGGCGCAAAACATTTGTTTTTAGAAAATCAATTATTGGCTTCAAATCTTGGTTTTTCTCCTGCTCTGCTTTAATATCTATACCTGGTTCCACTTCATCATCATCAACTCCTTCAGTCACTTTGACTTCTGCTTAATGGCACCTTGTTAGTCCAACCTCGCTTTTAACGAGAATGTGGCCAAAATTTGGCCTTTGTTGTTCCCAAACGTCATTTTATCAAAATTAACTACACACTTCCTCGGTAGTAAGTAGTCCAACCCTAATATGAATGGGTCTTCATTGTCAGCCAAGTATACTTCGTGTCTGTCCTTTATGCCCATGAGCTCAATAGTTACCCACACCAGTCCCCATAACCATGGATAATGTCCTGTCACACCATGGCTTCTGGTACTCCTTTATGATTTAGAACCTTGATACTCACAAGGGTTTGCTGAGATGCAGAATCTGTGACAAAGTTGCACTTTTGGCCATTCAGCTTTCCTGTCATGTAGACACTATGTGTGCCTGCCATTTTACACTTAGCTGCTGGGACTTTGACAACGAAAGTTAGTAAGCATCCCTTAACATCAACCACTACTGATTTCCCTGAGGCTTACTTATTGGTAGTATATTTTTCTTACACTGGCTCTTCATATGCCCTTTCTCTCCACAGTTCAAACAACCTTTCTGGGTAGCAGCCTTTCCTGTCGTGGCATCTTCCCTGTGTTGAAGTTGCCAGCATTGAGTTCTCTTGTGCTCAGGTTTTTTACAGTCCCTCAAACTTCTCTGAGAACTGCCCTTTTCTGGCCTTGAATCCTGATGACTGTACCAACCTTGGTACCTCTGTGCTGGACTAAACGTAGGATTCGAATTCAAGAGCTCTGGTCATTGCATCCTGCAGTAGTAGAGGGATGTGCTTGCTTTACTTGTATCTTTAGTTGTGGACTGTCCAAGCCATCTACAAACTGATCCCTCAGCAACATCTAGAGGCCATCGGGTGATGCAGTTGGGTAGGCCTTGTGTGCCATACTTTCCAAGTCCTGTGCCAGCTCTTGCAGG
>NW_013666154.1:505703-515606 GCF_000517525.1 Limulus polyphemus
TTCTTTTCCGTCCCACTCTTTGACACCAATTTGTTATGTATCTGCTTGTTTGATAATTTCCGGTAAACATTCTTTTTGAGTGATTTCAGTGATACAAGTCCCTTCTTGATTAAAACTAGTTTATTCTTTCTCGTTACAAACTTTGTAACGCTTAATTTCCACAGTCACTTTAAATTTAACAACCTTTATGACACACGCTATAAATCACAGTGATTCACACACTTTACTTACGGTGCTTACTGTTCGCTTGACTCAATTATCTCTATCTTCAATCTATCTGCATATCTATCTATCGCTGGCTTATATACTAAAAAAGAGGGCGTCTAGCAAACACTGGGACATTCGCGAGGTTCATTCTAGAAACTCCAGCGCGCATGCTCCCAGCGTCGTAACAATAATGTATTAACGACTTCTATTCACGGCCCTAAGAACAGGATTCCATGGATTTATAGCCGCTCTATTTTCATATAACATTTTCAAACTTGCATAGTAATCCGAAAACTTATTTAACAGATAGACAACCTGTTATTGATAACAGAAAAGTGACAAAGAAACTATTTGGGTGCAATTATGATAATAAATGTACAGTTATACCAGATTTTTGGTTTTACACAGCGGGAGTTCCGAGCATTGTAGTGCCAACCTAACGATGCTTCGAACCGCCGTCTTCACTTGCGATCACTCGCCTACAATTAAACCTAATTTATAAAGCGCTAAACGACTGAGTACTTAACTATCAAAGAAGCGTCAACAAAACGCTCATAAATTATCCACAAAAATGGCGGCGGAGTATATTTATATTTTCATTTATTTTAAATAAAAAAGAGATAAGTATCTTTAGTAAAATAATTGTGATTGTTATGTGATGTTGTTGATTATTCTTATTAATTTATTCAGTCAGTAAAAGAGTTTGCCCTCTAATGAGAATAATATGAGTTGTAAGTATTGATATACGAAAGAGTTTTTATCGTTAAGTAAACACCACCGTCTCAGACTATACTGTCACAACACTATCTAACGCCATTAATGGTAAGAAGAAACAAAACGTGAATGTTGAGTATTTTTATCGCAACTACCTGAAAGTGAAATCTTAATAGAATACAATAACTGAATAAAATGATAACTTACTTATACAAATGTATTGTGTGAAAACTGGGAACCAGAGATCATTTCTTTGTGTGTAAATTACTCAAGGCCAGAAGATAAAAACACTTTAAAAATGTTGTAAGTAAATTGTACTCTTTAGTTGAGTTGACCTATAATTAGTTTAAAATAAAAAGTTCCAAAACATGATTAAATTTTATTAATTCTCGAATTAACTCCAAGGTTAAATGGTAGAAAATAAATGTAGTATTAACCACAAATTTATTGTTTTACTGATCTAAGTATATTGGATCCATTACTTTTAATTAAAAAAACAACAGAAAGGAACTTTAAGTCTATGGTGAATCAGAAATGAAATAATCTTTAACTTTACTTTTAACTGATCAAGTTTTACGAAATAGTGGAAATGTAAAAATTAAAATTAGAAATTAGCATTGATGCATAAACACTACACACACACACACACACATATATATATCTATACTATTCGTTAATTGTAACTATTCTACGTGTTGGTAGACATTCTTAGGTTTAATGTTTTAGAAAATGTGAATTATGAAACTAATAAAAACGGGTCGGCATAGCCAGTTGGTTAGGGAGATCGACTTCTTCTAAGTGTTTGACTAGGCCTGGTAACACTTATGGACGTTTTGGGCTTCGATCCAGACCTGAATATCTAAATTATATTACATCTTTTACACAAACATTAGTTATATTCTCCTGAGACCAAGAACTCTATCGATAACCACAATAGACAAGCTTCGTCTTGGAAACTATTCAGAAAGACGTGAAGTACTAGGTTTTTTCGACTATTTATGAGATATAATAGTTAAAGAAAACAACAACAAAAACATAACTAGCCGTCCCTAATTTTGAAGCAACAGACTAGAGGGAAGTTATAACGCCCCCAAGCCTGAAAGGGCGAGCATGTTTGGTGTGACGGGGATTCGAACCCGCGACCCGCAGACTGCGAGTCGAGCGCCCTAACCACCTGGCCACGCCGGGCGTTGGCTAGTGCCTGGATGCTGTTGGCTAGTGCCTAGGTGCTGTTGGCTAGTGCCTGGATGCTGTTGGCTAGTGCCGTAACGGTCAATCCCACTATTCGTTGGTAAAAGAGTAGCCCAAAAGTTGGCGGTGGGTGGTGATGACTAGCTGCCTTCCCTCTAGTCTTACACTGCTAAATTATGGACGGCTAGCGCAGATAGCTCTCGTGTAGCTTTGCGCGAAATTCAAAAACCAACAAACTTGTAAAATTCACTTAGACGTACGTTCATCTTAAATATTCTTCATCTCCAGAAGGTAAAAGTAGATAGACGCTCTTTACTTTACTTTGCCACTCCCTCCCCCCTCAGTAACTTAGCAATAATATTGAAGACATACAATGTAAAAAATCATCACAGCGCAAATAGTAGCCCATTGTACAGTTTTGCGCTTAAAAACAAATAGTTATCCTTTTCAGTCACTTCTGGCGAGTTAGGAAGGAGAGTAATAAGATAGAATATAAGTTAATATATTAAACATGCTACTGAAACTGAATAAAAGAGTTTTGAATAATTTGCATGTCATTCACTTACACATGAAAGCTCAAATAACTGTTTAGAACAGCTTACTTTATTTCTGTTTAATGGGTTATGTTAATCTTATGAGCCTTTACCCAAGGCGGGTACCTATCTAATTTGTAGAAAACTTTGTAGGAACGAATTAGCCATGCAATTTTGATGACAACCCGGCTCGTAAATTTATTAGAAATGACACAGAAGCAGGTCAAAGTTGTGCAAAGGAGATCCACAAATCATTGGTTGTTTTTCATGTTCCAACTTTTGTAGCCTATCTACCATTGCTAAAGTACCACTTAAGTTATCTTTCGGCCACAATATTTTCACGTTTGTAGACTATAAGGTTGACAGAAATATAAAAAAAAGTTAGGTCATTCACCTTCACACAATTCTTAACGTTCTGTATAGAAATTTTTAACAAGAAATATATTAATAGTTTACCCAACCACCCCTCCACACGTTATAGTGGTGCTGAAGGGTTTGCCTTGATGATTACGTGACTTCAAATTAAAGTTATTCTTTCTGGAAAAATAGTACCTTGTTCTAAAGCAGGTAACTGGCACACTTATGCGTGAATAAATTGAAGGTAATTTACCTTAATCACATCATTCTTGGTAGTATAGTCTACTATGAATAGTAATTTATTTAAATATAACTTATCTAGCTTCTTTTCTTTTGGTACTATATAATTTGAGATAGGTAGAATATGCAATATCCATAATGAATACAGATGTTCAATCGATCAACGTACGATGACTATACTCTGTAGTAGAGTAAATATTAAATTAAGTTGAACTTGTATTCTTGTGGTACTAATCGATTTTAATATAATTTGCCTCTGACAAAACTTCATAATAGCAAAAAAAAAGATTAATGACCAAAGTATTAATAGGTTCTAAAGTTAAAATCAGTATGGTTATTGTTAAGGCCGGTGTTTTTTTGTTTTTTTTCGTTGAACTGAACTCAGCGTGATTAAAAGGGTTTGAATGTGTATCTTCTTATTGACTTCAATAATATCTAAAGAGTAAAATATTAAAACGCTGTTACTAACGTTGTGGTAGTTTAAGTTGTTAAAACCTCCTTTACTAGCAAGCACTAAGGGGCTGGGCCTGCTTAGTTGATATAGCACACTTGCCTCGGGTTCAAATCCAACGCAAGAAAATATATATCTATTGTAAAAAAAAAAAACGAAAATACTACAGTTTCATTATAGAAAGTTGTGCACGGTCGTGTTGGTTAGTAGGCTAATTATTAACTGGTTATTACTGTTATTAACATTATATGCTAATTATGTAGTACTTGTCTGTAAAGAAAACCAAGAATCGACTCCCGGTTTTTGCCATCACATAACTCTTAGCCCCCAATCCTTCCTCCCCCAAAGACAACAAAATATTAGCAGCTGAAGTGTAGGGTATAATCCAATTGGAAATTAGTATTTAATAATAATAAAACATACTAGTTAATCAGTAATTAATGTTAGGTGATCACACAGCTCATAAGCTAGGAACCATAATAACAGCAAATAAGGTCGTTTAACTTTAAGACAAGTGGTACATTCTATCATATAAATCATAAGATGAGATAACACTGAGAGTATGAAAGTTCATTTGTATTTACAAACAGCAAGAGAAAATTATCAGACTTCAAAAAATAGATTATTGGGGCATTACAATGTAACAAGTGGGTTTTATTTACATACTAAGAACACTAAAGTACTGAAAATTGACGTGATTAAAAAAAAATAGCCTTTGACGTTAAAATTGGAAACGGATCTCATCACGATGTCAAGAAAGAAGTGATAATGATTGAACAGCTACGGTCAAGAGTCAAACATAATTATCTGGTTTATAGAAGGTCATCGAAACATCACGTGCTCATAAACCACGAGCGTTTCGGTTCAAACCTTTCAGGATCGTGAGGGAAAATATTTTCATGCAAAACAACCCATATTAATCTTTTTTTCACAAACTTCTTTAACCCATCTTATCTAGTATCCTATAATATAGTTTGATCGTGGCCTTGCACGTTGGAAACTTTGGCAAATGTTGAAACTGGCAGAACGTGACCAAACAAACAGGACAACATTTTTCTTGATCCGCCTGCTTCCTCTTTGGCGACCTTCCAGGACGCCAATGACGTCAAAAAGTAGATCCTTGAAAACATGTACTATAGATATTTATATTCAAAAATGTGTTCATGTTCATTGTAATGAATAGTTTCGTTCTTAGTGTGTGTTCAGGTGAATTAGCTGAAATCAAACGTCACTCAACAAGTTATATTCACGACTTACAAGTTTCATTTCAAACGGATGTTACGCTTATAGAACTGCCAACTAATTCGTTCTTTGAAACGTTCTTACTTTTAACAATGGACATACAGATACAAAATATGAATAACTCTGAGCTTAAAAGTGGGTATTACTGGACTAGAAAATCCCAAATATTATACACTTGAGTTTTAAAACTATTTCTAAGCTTTTAATCAAGATTGGGTCCATCCAATCTGCTTTTAAAATGA
The DNA here is from genome assembly GCF_000517525.1 of Limulus polyphemus. Lineage (NCBI taxonomy): Eukaryota > Metazoa > Arthropoda > Merostomata > Xiphosura > Limulidae > Limulus > Limulus polyphemus. The sequence goes on from NW_013666154.1 coordinate 510,881, forward strand.
CTATTCGGTTTTGAATTCATGCCAGAACAAAAATACTGTAAAAGTGAAAGGTGGAATACCAGCCTAACGAATTTTCTTCACTATTTACGATACTTATGTACCTTCGAACCATAAAGCTTTAACTATTTGTTGTTGTTTTTTTCCTTTTTGCATACAAAAAAAGAAGAGGTTGATGCAATTGCTCTTGCAATAACGTTACCCAAAGTTAAAATTATTATATTGTTAACAAATGCAAATAGTCAAGTTTCGTTGGCTGTTTTATTTCTGTCTTTCTGATGTATGAAAGACAGATTGATAAATATATTCCTCATTCCTTCCTGAGATGGTTTTGAAACACCATCCGACAAAAATGGCAAAAAGAAAATAGAAGTGTAGGTCACGAAATATTTCGTAACGTAAGTGTAACAAAACTATTCACAAATGAGTTTTAATTTTCTCTAACCCTGAATATTGTTATAAAAACCTTGGATACCAACAGCAAAAAGCACACAAAGCGTAAAAAGGTTTCGTGGACAGAGCTCAAGATAGTCAATAACACAGGTATGGTACATTTTCCAATGATTGCAGATGTGTTAAGAAAATATTAGGATATTCTTACACAATACGGTGTTTCCACTATACAATTTTTCGTTCCGGAAACCTGGGCTTTCGCAACGTAATTTCTACGTGCATGTTGTCATAGTGAAAAATAAAAGGGGGGGATCTACCCGAAGTCGCTTCCAAAAACGCTCTACGCATACATATATCATCAGATAAGTTCTATCATTTTGAATTTAACCCGTAATAGCCTAAGTATAGCTTAAAAGCATGTTTTCCCAGGGACATTCTTATAATTCGGATTCGACCAGCTACACCACTTTGTGTTTGTCCCAGTGAGGGGATAGCACTATAAGGGTATGCTCACAAGTTAGATTAAATCGTACCAAAAATTATGTTTAGCTTATTTTAAATCCACGAAAATTCTTTGTGCATCACTCTTTATTAGTCAGTTAGGTATACTACAAATAGGTGACTTTAACAGTAGCGTAATAATGATTAAAATAGTTTTAATAAGAAAAACATATTCTAATAGGCCTTTAACTTATTATATTTTATCCTTGAACTCGTATAACATATTAATGGTTTTCTAAACATTATTGTGTTATATTTTATTCAACTTTATGCCTTTATAACCTCAGGTAATGTCATTGAGTTCTGTGAATCGTGTTAGAGAATCATAAATATTTGTTTTGAAGGAACAGGTGTCAAAGGTCAAATAAACCATTAAAATATATCGTTGTCAATAACCCTTGTGTATTGATAAACGATAACCTAAACATTTAATGGAATTAGATTTTGTTAAGTGAGAGGGATCAGATTTTTCAAAATACATTAGATTTTTACCACACTAAGTGGACGGAGAATAATATAATTATTGGAACTAGTAATTGATTTTTTTCTCTACTTCATTAGGATTGCTTTACGAAGTTATAAACAGAGGTTTTTTTGCGTGTTTAGGAGAGAACGAAGACAATCATGTGGTTTGTCACGATAACTATTTTGCTCAGAGGTAAGCGGGCATTTTGTCATGCATATTATTCGTTTTTTCTGATGTTAACTATTACGAAATATTATCATCATTGTACAATATGTTCAGTTTTACAAATATTAAAAGCTAGTCGAAGATTACGCTAACTATTGTTAATATTAATGTAATGTTTAGTGCTAACTAGTTACATAAGATGTATAACTTTAGTATAAACATTTTAAGGAACATGTATAAGCTATAACAAAACGCAAAATTTCATAAACACAAACAAACCTCCTAATGTAAATAAATAAAATAATATTGTTTTTAAGACAGTTATTCATAAGAAATGTATCCTACTGAATCGCCCACCAGTGGTATGTCTGCAGACTTACAAGGCTAGAAACCGGCTTTCGATACCCGTGGTGGGCAGAGCACAAATAACTCATTGTGTAGCTTTGGGCTTAATTAAAAACAAACAAACCTACTGAGTCTTATTTTCTTTTCAAGATGATATCTTATCAGTTCCAAAAATTGTCTCGTTTGAAGTCACAATCAAAAACACATACACGTATAATATATATATTATAATTTTTAAAAATAAAACTATGACCCTACAATTCGATGACTAATAAATACTTAAATTAAGCATTTCCAAATTCGTTTAAATTGTTCTTTGTATACACGCATGCTTGGTCTCAAATGCTTAATTTGTGAGTTTTCTTGTATCCATGAGCGATCATTTGATAATCTTTCACATACAAACACAAACAATGAAGGAAAAAATAAAGTTATGAATCACTAATGTGTTTGTTTTAAAGAAATGGGACTAGTCAACTAAATCGGGAGATTTCAGTTGAAATTTACTTCTTCTCAAACAGCAAGTATACGTTGCTCATGACCCACACCTAATGTTATCAGTTTATATAAATATGTGTATATATAAAGAGAGAGATAGACGAACTAACCAATAATTGTTGTTGTTGTTATTGCTTTTTCATACTAAATTTATCAAAGTTACAGCAGCTGTAAGATGCAATGTATAATATCTTGTGATTTCTGGGATCAGTGGCAGCACTCTTCATAAGAACATACTTTAAAAGACCAGAATTCCACAAAGAAATCTTTCTATAGCATGAAGTTTCAAAGTCAGACAGACTTTGTCAGTCTCAGCATTAATTTGTAAAGAGCTCTAGTCGTGTTACCTTTTATAATTATTATAGTTACTACTATAAAATACTGATGAGTTAGTAACATAAATTGTTTGTTTTTTTTCATTTCGCGCAAAGCTACACGAGGGCTATCTGCGCTAGTCGTCCCTAATTTAGCAGTGTAAGACTAGAGGGAAAGCAGCTAGTCATCACCGACAACTCTTGGGCTACTCTTATATCAGCGAATAGTGGTGTTGACCGCCACATTATAACGCCCCCACGGCTGAAAGGGCGAGCATGTATGGTGGGAGGGGGATTCGAACCCGCGACCCTCACCCTAACCACTTGACCATGCTGGACCAGTAACATAAATAAATGTGCATTAAGTGTTTGTTTGTAATTAAGCACAAAGCTACACAATGGGCTATCTGTGCTATGCCAACCACGGGTATCAAAACTCGAATTCTGGCGTTGTAAGTCCGCATACATACCGCTGTGCCACTGGGGAGCTGAATTAAGTGAAAAAAATCATTAGTGTATTGTCACTGCGAAAGGTTGTTTCATTGTACTGTTTAGAATAATGTTTCGTTTAGTGATCGATATGAGTTTGTTTTAAGCATTACACACTAGGTGGCTCTTCAGAAGATCTTGATTCGAAAGGGGAAGGAGGCCGCCCAGGAAGATAACCCAACGATAATGAGCTAAGCTTCTATCAAGTATAGTATACCTTTAATAACAAATTCACATAGACAAACGATCGAGAGAGAAAGAGGATGAAGAAATATAAAACATCAGAAAGAACAATTAGAAAGGGAAAACACCCTTTTCCTTCATATATTTCTAGGTAGATAAAAGTGTCACCTTTCCTGGTCACATCTCTTTAAACTTTTTCCCGCCCTATTTTCGCGCTGTTACGTTTTCTAATCAACGTATAGTGGGATTGAGCATCACATTACAACGCCCCCACGGCTGAAAGGGCGAGCATGTTTGGTGGGAGGGGATTATATTATTTATAACTAACCATTACAATGGCGTGCTATTTGAGATGAATTCTCCAAACGAGTTTGGCTTCGATAGATACATAAAAACCTTGGCCTTAATTCCTTCTGTTTTAACACATTTTTATAGTTGTAGAAATGAAATTGTGGAAGTTTGTAATAACATTAATATGCTAATTCTATGTCATTACAAGCCCATTGCATGACGCACTAATGTGAAACCACGGCCACTTTACAATAGTTATTCGGCCAGTTCCGTTTCAAATTGTTTAACCACAATTTCCTATTTATATGAGACGCGTTTCTGACTTTTGAGGGCGGTCTGTGCATTGAAGCATTAACAATGCCTTCTTTAGCCACTTATTGCGCTGATAAGACTTGAAAACATCGAGTTATAACGTATATTCTGTTGAATCAAATAATTTGGTTTCGAGCATGAACGGTATACGTGTTAATCTAGGTTATAAATTAAACTGTATTGTTTTGACCTTAATTTCAGTGAGTTTACAAGGTTGTCTCTTTTACTAGAGTTTTACCCTTTTCTATTATATTATTTCTATTTCACCCAGTTTTGAACACCGAGTTTGAAATCTAAATAGTAGTGCAATTTCACGTTGTTCAATAACTTAAAATACTCTTCTGTCAAACGAAATTAATTATTTTAAACAATCGCAAACTCAAACCTTACTTTAAAACACTGACTCCGAAGTATTAGGTCGTCAAGAAATTAATGTCGCGTTTTGGAACACTTTCATTAACACCCCTAAAAAAACGTACATTACCTTTCATTCGGCATGTAATGCAGTTTGAATACAAGAAGGGAAACGACGCCTCTATAGCCACAAAGAATATCAAACAAGTTTATAGAAATGTTTTGAACATTCGTAAGTGTCAAGGATGGTTCAACAAATTTCGTTCAGGTGCCTTTAACCTTAAAAACTGTGATGGCAAGGGCCGACATGTTGGAATGGATATTGATACTCTGAAGACGCTTGTTGAGTCTAACCCAAGGCAACACAGACGTGAAATGGCCCTGAAATTGCATGTCTCTCATGAAACAATACGTAAAC
>NW_013666154.1:516563-524266 GCF_000517525.1 Limulus polyphemus
GTTAGAATTAGAATTTCAGAAAAAAATTCCTTTTCAAGTCAAGAAAAAAAGATTAGTTTGTTTGTTTGCATAAGTTGCATAATGGGCTATCTGTGCTGTTGTGCTGCTATCTGTAGTGCGATGCCCCTGAACATTAATCGTTTTGAGGAAAGGCATGTAACTGCCTTTCCGTCGTAAAATAACCATACATTCAGATCATACAGATGTGTTAAGATCGAGGATTTAGCATTTCAAGACAGGTATATCTCTTGTACGTAAGAGAATTGGAAAATATAGGAATATGAATCAATCTGGGACACTGGGAACATCCATAAATAGACCTGCAGCAATTCGTACACCAGCCATGGTAAGCATAATTCAACGTATTGTAACAGATTAAACTCCACGAACACAAATTTCAGTGGTAAACGCCATCCACAAGTTCCATGCAACAGTACGCCACATAATAAAGAGGAATCTAACTTCTGTAATTCTTTTATTAGCCATAGCATTTATCATTGTTATTTGAATTTGTATAAACAGTAGCTTTTTCCTTAAATTTTGTCTTTTCTGATTGTATATATGTGTGTGTTTCAAACACTGATCTTTATACTGAACTATATTTAGCATTTGCTAGTGTCACTACACTGGCATGTAACGCCAAGCAGTAGACTTACCGTCGATCCCTAAATTGTCAAGTGTAATCCTTCAGATTTACCGTTCAGTCACTAGGGGCACAGCTGAAAGGGCGAGCGTGTTCAGTGACGAGATTCGAACTCGCGAGCCACAGATTACGAGTCGCGTGTCCTAACCATAAGTGTATGCTAATCCTTAATGGCAAGGATATCTAAATGCTAGATGAATTCTTTATAATCATTTCACTCTTTCGAATTGTGGCGATTCAAATTTGTACGGTACTTCTTTCCACTTTATTTTAATTTATTTATTACTTTTTGTTTAAAGTTTCTATAGTACCTATGAAAGGAAAATACTTGTTTATAGAATTCGCAATGTAAAAATAGACAGCAATACCTAACAACACTGTGTTGGCCTAAACTGATTTTATTGTGATTTGTTTGTCTGTTTCAGTTAAGCATAAAGCTAGACAATGGGTTATCCGTGCCGAACCCACCACGGGTCTCGTAACTCGGTTTTTTTTCACAGACTTACTGCTGTTACACCGTGGGGCATTGTGGTTTGCTATATCAGACTGTGGTAAAATAGAAAGTACAGTGTAAACACAATTCAAGTATTAATACTGGAATAGCACAAAACTACTAAGTGCTGTAACTGATTGTTTATCAATACATCATAACAATGTTGTTTTGAATACCATACATTTACACATGTAGGCTAGTGTGGTAAATGTACTATGAATCAGATTTAGCTGCAGTACAATATGTATAGGCATTTTTTTTTCTTTTACATTTGATGTCACATATTATAAGTCTTGCTGCTTTTCTTTCATGACACGTGAACAATATTTTATATGCAGCTGTGAACTATTAGACAGTAGGGTTGTTATTATAACCGCAAGATGACCTAACAACAGCAAAAACAAAACATTCCAAATAATCCTGGTTTAATTTGTATGTCGATAGATACTTCGAAGAAATTGACGATGATGACGCTATTGTTTCATATAATTGCTGTACAGTTATGATCGCAGTGAATGGTGTTTTACATCGAGTTACTTACGTTTTTTGGCCGGTGATAACTGTTAAGTGAAAAAAAAAAAGATACTTGCCTGTTTCTACTAGAAAAGCTTTCCAAAATGAATCATTGGAACTTCTCATTCTGCTGTAATTTTAACAATAGATGTCTGGAGTTGAACAAGACTAATGAGCCTATCAAAGTTCTTATAAATTTAACTGTGGATTCACTTCCATCAACCTTGGGTAAGTTCAAGTCTTTGTTGCAAAGTTGTATGGAATTTGCCACACTTGAAGTTAAAGTATTTGCTGAAAAATTAGTTTTCTTCTACCATTGAATGTGTTGATAGTAATTTATTTCCTAGGTGTAAGCCTTCTTGTCTTTCTAAGTTGTATAAATCATTAATCTTCACATTTGAAAATTTCCTAAAGTGTTTCGAATGAATTCAGCAGGTAACACATATCATGTAAGTCATAAATTTTATTACTAGAGTGGAAAATGCAAGGCTGCAAGTTTTCTGATCACATATTGGCACCCAGTTCTTTCAACGTCGAGAAAGAACAACTTGGACCATCACGAATAATTACAATCTCAACATTTGACAATTTTGTAGTTATGTTCTGATCAGGTTTGTCGTTCTTGCCCTGTCATGCCATTAGTAAAGAAATAATAACAGACACCTTCCAGTTGCTGTTCAGAGAAACAACCACAAACACCAATACATCACCGGTCTTCTGTATCTGAACCATCATCAACATAGCTAAGAAAGTTCCTTCTATCTCACTCCACGTTTTCTTATGGAAATTTCATGTAATATTAAATTAATAATAACTTTACTGGTTCATTCTTTTCCCTTTTCTTGGCACTTGGCATCAAATGCTTCCTGTTTCTTCAACTCCACTTTCGATAAATAGATGAACAAGAATGAAAGTAGTCTTACAAAATCGTAGGACACTGTGAAGTATAACTACGGTGTCAGCAAAAGTGAGGGACATGATTTTTTAGAATTATTATGATACAGATGTAGGCTTTAATCATTAATCAGTATTCAACTGTTTTATTACATTTTTTTAACATCATCGACTGTTATCGTTTCTTTATTTTCTTACTTTGTGAATATAACAACTATTTCCTTTGCTAAAACCTGATTCATCCTTCCTGTCAGAGGCAGGGAAATAACTCGCTGTTGCCATGAAAACACTTATAACACAGCTATTATTTTGGTTTCCATGGAACAATTCTCTGTGTGTAAGATAACAATATGTTCCAATTATGTTCTAGGTGAATGAAGCCAAAAGTAACTAATGCATCAAAAGCCTAAATGTATTCTATTGTTTTCTGTTTGTTTTTAATGTAACCTGTATAATGATCAAATGACACTGCTGCTAGCATTACCAACCCCAATATTTACTTGAATTGCATCTTTTATTATTAGTATCCAACCACTAGAACGCCTTTCGCTTCATTCGTACGTGTTACGAAATATCGTAGTAGACAGATTAGGGGTAATCACGCAACGCTAGTGTAGTTGACTGTGGCTTTAACGTTTACCGTATGAATACATTCGATAAAAGAAACAATTCATTTTTTATCTTGAATTTTTGACCTGGACAGCTCTTGTTAAAGTGACGTTAGTTACTTATGACCAGATCAGATGTGCTAGCAACTTACCCACTACGGTTTTCTCCAATATCCTGACGAAATGTTTAATTTCTTATGTTTTTTTACATAAAATAAATCATACTTTTATCCTACGTTACTATTATTTGGGTCAGTATGAATCTAAGACAAGCAAATTAATTACCGTTACTCATAACTTTCCATTTAAACACGTTGTTGTACAACCTATCACGCTCTGGAATCTCACCAGCTAAGTCGGAGCTAAGTAGTGTTTGATTGTTTATATATCCATACAACACTATGAAGCTTTCTCAGCAAATCGTGATATATAAAATTATTGATACATTCCATTATTACAAGGGATATTTAATAATGAACGTACAATTATTTATATGTGTTATATATATTAAAAATAATGACTGGATAAATGTCGATTTCGCCAATTTTACGACAAATGGTAACTGAAGAGAACTACTAAACTAATTAACTAGATCAAGAATTGAGTAAAACAATACGTGAGCTTATTTTGAATGTTAATACAGATAAACAGGTTAAGTTATGAGGCGTTACACAAGAGTATTCAAAGTAAAGCATGGAAAACAAACACTTTGTCATTGAACTTTTACAACTGGGTGATGGGATGTTGCTGATTAAAAATTTGTTTCAAATATTTTTGAAACGGCTTTTCTATACACACACACACACACACACATATATATATATATATATACTCAAATTCTGCAAGATCACTCCCCATGCATAGTTTTAACTCATAACTCGATATAACCATTATTTTTCATTGTATATTCACACGGTCATATAATTTCGCGTTCCAATTTCAAATGTGTCAAATAAAGTACAAAAATGCATATTTACATATGTATACTATTAAATTAACTAGGATAAGAGTTGTATAATTAATGTACATTTCTTTAATATTGGAAACATAGTTGGTTCATACGTATTCACTTCCAGCACAAAATACAGTTTTACTTTAAATCACTCTATCCTCAGAATAACTACATCTATGTTAACGAACAATATAACTTTACTAAATCATCCATCCTCAGAATAACTACATCTATGTTAACGAACAATATAACTTTACTAAATCAATCCATAACCATTTTTCCACCAAGCTTTTATTAACTCATCATTAATAATGAGTATATGCAGTTTTGTGATTTGCAAGTTTAAACCGAATATTACAAATTGAACATCGCATAGTTTAAAACCCCAACTATATGTAAATGAACTTTCTTATTAACGAACTTTTACGTGGAGAGTATAGTTCATAGAAAAAATGTTTCTCAACACACGAACCTGCTTAAAGCAATTGGAAGCTGTAGAGGGAGATTAGTAATCACTGTCGTAATCTGATGCAGGATCAGAGTAATCCAATACTTTGAGGTATGCTAGCTATATTCCAAGTGTTTGGTGCAACTTTGTATTCATTAGGTGTGGCTTCAAAACTTCAAACGAGTGACAACGATTTTGATGCTTCTAATATTTCAAACTGGCCTCTTCAGATGGACCCAACGATATTTTATAAGGATAATATCAGGATTTTTTTACTATTCCACAGTTATGATACTGTTATTCTGAACCCCAGATCGTACGTACTTTGGGTCAGATACCATTATCTTTCAATAACACATGGCCGTACAAAGCAAAAAAAAAAAATCCTGAATGGCTCGTGTTCATTTCATGTGCATAACAAACCACACCATAGCCACCCACAACTTCCTTCACAATTGGTATAGCCCATTCACGGTCAAGTGTTTCTCTCCAGATTCAGATGTTATTTAGCCACCGCTTTGAAACTGCAAACAATCATCTCGGTTCCTTTGACCACATTGGATGCATTAGGTTAGATGTGAGTTAGTTTCAATGATGATTTCTAGTACTTTTAACCTCCTTAAAAGAACATTTACTACACTCTGGATACTTTCGATCAATCTGATTTTCTAAAATATTACTGCTGAATGATCAATCTGATTTTCTAAAATATTACTGCTGAATGATCAATCTGATTTTCTAAAATATTACTGCTGAATGATCAATCTGTATTTTCTAAAATATTACTGCTGAATGGTCAATCTGATTTTCTAAAATATTACTGCTGAATGATCAATCTGATTTTCTAAAATATTATTGCTACGAACATGCAGTAGATTGTGATTGTTACACGTTTCAAACTTCCACAGTTTCAGCAGCTTTTAGTTTCTGCTCTTTTAACTTCACGACGTCTAACACTTTCCACTCAATTTAACAATACTACTCTACCTGGTTGTATCTCTGCATATATACACACTGACTTCATTTACAGAGCATTCTAGATCTGTTATTCATCCTGTTCTAGTGAAGTCCAGTATAAGTGAATAAAACTTGATGTACTGTTTCAAGAGTAAATAAAACCAAAATTAAGAGTAACAAATATTTTTATTGCATACTTTTCAAGTTCATATGTCATGCTGTGTTGTAGTATAATTCAGACGTCACGACAGTACAAATTGCCTCCCTTATATGATGCCATTTTTGTGTCTACCGACTGACTGACGGACAACACGCTACTCTATATAGGTGCGAGTGATCAAAACACCACTTTAGTATTTCCATTTGTCATTGAATTATGGCTATTAAAACTCACTGTTAACATAAACAGCGATTTATCTGACAAACGTAAGTACCTGAGTATTTTCTTCAGATACCTTCTAGCGTTCATTTAAATTTAATACTGATACTAGCTGAGCTCAATCCTCAAATCACTGACTTGTTTACATACTCTTCACTATCGAGGGGTTCACATATTGCATGACACTGAGTAATTCTACGTTTTTTCCTGTTACAATTTTCAGTGTAAATACGTCACAAACAGTTGGAGTAAAATACATAAAAAAAATTCCTCCAGTAATTAGTGGGCCTAATTGAATATTGATAGTACTTTTGGTTACTTTTTCATGTGCGTGTGACTCATATGGAAAAGCTTATCAGAATATAGCGAGCCCACGTTTTACTAGACCAACGTCTACAAAACCTTTTATTTTTTCTCACAAGCTGTAAACTGGTATGTTTGAAAACATCTATCACTTTTTATATATGTACAATTTATAAACGGGAAAACAGTTCTTTGTATACAAATATTGTCTTGGTATGATAATTAGAAATATACATACATCAGCACAAACACATTGTTATTCCGTGTTAATGATACTTTATAAGTATAATCCCATCTTAAAAACTGTAACGGTTTTTAATTTAATAACTACAAAACATATTGATTATGTTTGCTCATATTACTTCAAACAAAACTAATGCAACTTTATAGCTTCATGCTCATATTAAGTTTAACATATATTGACATAGCTGTTTCTAAGAGAGAGAACAAAAGAGTGATGGAGATTTTATACTTATTGAAAATCCCCTAGTCTATATATAATCTAAAATATTATATCAAAAATAACTAAAACGAGGCAAAACTTCGAGCCCGCTTTGCGGTACAATCAGCTAAAGTATTTGCTAATGTGCTTGAATTACGATACAGTTTTAATTTTGATGTTGCAAATGTTCTTAAATAATTTAAACTGGCTATTTCAATATATATATTTAAAAGCACATGTTTCTAGCTCATCCTTCTTAGAAATTAGCTAATTACAGACCTAGTTTTATTTGGTTGAATGTTGTCGTTTTTCGTTTTCGAGCAAAGCAGACTTCCATAATTTTGAATTGGTAGACTAGAGGGAAAGTGCTAACTTTTGGGCTACTCTCATCTGACCAGTTAGTGGAATTTTGCTGTCGTTCGTATAGCGTCCCCACAGCCCTAAAGTGCGGAGCGCATCTTTTGCAGCAAGGGGACCCGAACAATGAACCCTCGAATTTAAGTTCTGGCCCGCTAATCACTAAACAACTCCGGGTCCTTCTAAGAAATGACTAAAATTATTGAGTATTTAGGCTACCTATCTGTTGTTTTCTGTAACAAATATTTGCATTTATCATAACAAAATATCAAAAATTTAAAAACAAGAATATGATTTTGGTAATGTTTAATTTTTTGTAAATGATTTGGCTTATCTACAAATCTGGGTTATAAATTAAACCCAAATCCCTTAGCAGTAATTATTTTTCTGGAGTTTCTAAAATATCATTCACGCACTTTTTATGTTTAGATTGATTAATAGTATTTCAGTGTGTCCGTCTTTGTACATAGTGTGTTCGTATTTCTACATAGTTGTGTCCGCCTTTGTACATAGTGTGTTCGTCTTTGTACATAGTGTGTCCGTCTTTGTACATAGTGTGTTCGTCTTTGTACATAGTCTGTCCGTCTTTGTACATAGTGTGTCCGTCTTTCTACATAGTGTGTTCGTCTTTCTACATAGTGTGTCCGACTTTGTACATAGTTGTGTCCGTCTTTCTACATAGTGTGTCCGTCTTTGTACTTAGTTGTGTCCGTC
>NW_013666155.1:0-1757 GCF_000517525.1 Limulus polyphemus
CTGTTGCTCGTGATGCTTCAACTCTGATAGATGTATAGTGATTATATTCTACATAATGCTTCAACTCTGATAGATGTATAGTGATTATATTCTACATAATGCTTCAACTCTGATAGATGTGTAGTGATTACATTCTACACAATGCTTCAACTCTGATAGATGTGTAGTGATTGTATTCTACACAATGCTTCAACTCTGATAGATGTGTAGTGATTACATTCTACACAATGCTTCAACTCTGATAGATGTGTAGTGATTACATTCTACATAATGCTTCAACTCTGATAGATGTGTAGTGATTATATTCTACATAATATAACGCGGTAGACGTCGAGTGAAAAATAAGCTATAAGTAAATTAAGCTTACACTACTTTATTGTTACCGTAATGTTACATTTTCATAGCTCCTCTGTTTGTATCTCACCACAATTCTTTACAAAATGAACTTTCGCAACACCCACTTAATGTGATAAGTATTTTTACATTTATTATAATATAATTTACTGTGTTAGTGTATGATCATATTTTTATATTCGCAGTATTTATTATGCATTTAATGCGTTTGTTGTATTATCATATTTTTATATTCGCAGTATTTATTATGCATTTAATGCGTTTGTTTATTTCTAGATATGCTAAACTACGTAGGTTGAGAAGGCCGGTATGAATGTTGTTAGCAAAGTTTGACAGTATATATAAGTCTTCAAGACTTGCTGGAGCTTTTTCTAAAATGTTTTGATGATACTTCAGGATATTAAAGAATTGCGAGCTCTCTCTTCTACTCTAGCCTAGCTAAGAGTAATCTTCTGTGTAAACTGTCAAAAACGCGTTTGGACGGAAACTACAGTTGGTAGACTTTTATTATTGGTTAAATATCTACTATAATATATTTCCTGAACAATCTTTATTCACACTTATACTGAATGTTTTATAAATTTAGTTTTTTATTAATAATACAGCCTTTTTAGTTGTTTGTTGTTTTTTTTCTTTGAGGTGCTGTGTACAATACTTTTTCCCCCCCACAAGTACATATGTTTTTTTGGCTTTATTTGTTCGCAACTTACATCTGTTGTTTCCACTAGGTCGAAAAAGAATTAATCCAATTTTTGCCACCATTTCTTTATAATAAATTTATGGTCGAATGCAATTGCTGTGATTCTAGTTTCTTAGGCAGTATTTTGCTTGAAAACAGCCATTGATATACAAGTAAGCCTGGAATTATTATCACGGTCAAGTCCTTGTTTCTAACCTTATTGGTTCCAGGAGATGTTCTCATTTTTATTGGAATGACATTTTGGGTCAGAGGGTTCTCTTTTGTAACTGCAGCTTTCAATTTGCGGTTGAGGCCATTTTATAGATTGGCTTAGGGTGTGGTGGTTTTGGAACTCGTTGCTGCCTTAAACACTCTGCTGTGCGAATTTTCTATTCTTTTTTTTTTTTTTGTCTTTTATTGTTATTTGGTTCTTCATCGTTTAATGGTTTTGCGAATATCATTCCTCGGTAAGTCTGTGCGTGGCGACATCGCACTGTTGAATGATCAGGAATTTGCCGTGAGCCAAATATATGGATGCTAAAAACGTTGCTTGTCTCGCCACAATTCGCATCTGGGGCGACTCGTCATTGCAATAGCGTATATAAATTACACAGGCCTGCGAATCTAAACTTCATAAAAGTTGTTTGGGTTTTGATAACGGCTTTTCCATAATTCAGCTACGCAGATTTCGAAAATAATATCTATTTTCTATCACGTAAGGATT
>NW_013666155.1:2715-25843 GCF_000517525.1 Limulus polyphemus
GTCAAACTAATATAATTGCTCTCATTATAATTTTAGACTAAACAAAATAAAAGTTACATTTTATTTCTAACTTAAACAAATCAAAGATTATTTACATCATCCCTAAAACGCTCATTACACAGGACAATGGATAAGGTAAAAGATTAAGCGATTCTGAGCTTTCTGAATTATAACCTCAATTATACGATATTGTGATGAGCACACTCTACACTTTCAGCTGTTGAGAAGTAAAAACTGTGAAAGCAGAGGTTTTAGAAAATGATGTCCATAATCTGTCTTGACCAGCCTTGAGTCACAATCTGAATTCAATTCAACCACTCAGAGGGAGGAAAAACTGACTCCATAAACAACTCTTTACTTTTGGTGTATATGTTAGTAGCAAAGCCCAGAGTATGATTAATGCCAAAATTGGATTTATCCTGAACTAAAATAGGGCTCCAATAGAGACCCACACACCCACCCACACACACACACGCACGCACGCAGCAGATAATAAATTTATAAATTTTCATACCTAAAGTACCTTTTATGTTACCATGAAATCACGTAATTTCAAGAACTAAATATGTTACAAAAGACAAAGACAGATAATCCTAACACTTCTGGATTGATTGTGACTAACCTTATCGTATTTTTAGATGTCAAGAAGTAAATCAAGCAGTTGACTGTAAAAGTTTAGTTTTTATAAAGCTATGTTATGTTAAACATTACATAAGAATTCTTCTTTTTTTTAATCGCGAACCAATTTAACCTTTGAAAACTAGTTTTAATACACGTTGTATCTAAAATCGACTTATTAGAGCGAAATATAATCCCTTATTTCTCATAAGTTGCTTAAATATGGGTACAAACTTTTGACGAGGCCAGTATGAAAGTAATTTACGAATATTTATTGTTATAGATGCAGAGATCTTTCCCATACAACCCAATACCAGCCGAACCCTTGCCACCAATCTCCTTTCGCCCCCCAGTGGCACAGCGGTATGTCTGCGCACCTATAACGCTAGAATTCGGGTTTCGATACCCTTGGTGGGCAGAGCACTGATAGTCCATTGTGTAGCTTTGTGCTTAATTACAAACGAACAAACCAATCTCCTTTCATTAACTTCAACAGTCGTATATGCTAACTTCCAACCGTTAGGAAATGGCAGATTACAAACAGTCTTTGAATCCGCGATCCTTAGCAGGTATATTCGTTTGATACTCAGCCTTCGTTTTTCATCAAGTAGACTGTGGCTCTTGCATCGTGTTTTTCCGTCTGTATTACCCGACTTCGGGTTTACTGGTAGCAATCTCCATCAGCAGTAACGTTGGCAACACCCTCATCCTTAACAAAATTTTTCTTCTCAAAGAGGCTTTTGTGTGTGCGTGTGTAATATAAAGTAACGTTCTATGTCCAAGTATAATGTCATGATGTTTGCTATAAAAATTTTGACAGCGTGAATAGTCTTACCTATGACCATTTTCTTAATTGCAAACAGTGTTGACAATACAAAGAATGAAAGTGTAGTGCGCCACTCGCTTAACAGGTACAAACAATTCGAATCAAAATAATCTTAACTAGTCACATCTACACCCCTTTGAGATATTTGTTAGGCTATGTTACTCCTTACTCTAATACATGGTGTACCAAAGTCTAACAACCTGCCTAAGATAAGCAAACGTGTTCTTTATAGTTCTACAATTGACGTAACTTTAATGGTGTCCACAGCTTTTCTGCTAAATAAATTATCATCCACGTGTGTAGGACAGTATCTTGCAACGTATTGAACAACAACTTTCTTTTCGATAAACATAGCTCGTAATCTGCTTACTTGAACCTCCATGTCCACACCATAACACAGCTCTCAGCGTGCTTTCATTTTCCATTGAATGCTGGAGCCAAAATACCCCAATTATAGACACCCTCAGGACTAAAAACCAATTAAAATTGAATAACCTGTGCGAGAGAAAGTATCAACAGAAATGCCAGCAATTTTTTGTGAGTGACACTTTAAACCTTGGTATTTCAATGAACTTCAAATACAATTATTTTATATATATAAGAATGATTTGTTGCTTATGCAGCTCTCGTTTTATAAGTTTTTTTCTTCTTCTTTTAATATGTATCGTACACGCCTGCATTCTCATCTTTGGTATGACTCCAGTTACCGTAATTTGGTAGCACAGGCCAGCATAAATAATAAGACGAAATTATGACGTACTTGATATAGGATAGACATGGGTGACCTTGACTATACACTAAAGGGGACAATTACATGAAATATGGTGATTATCTCGTGCCTGAATACGCTGCATGAGCTGTCGTGCTGGTACGTCTACAGGTTGAAGCGTGGGTTAAACGTTAATATATGATATTGTATAATAATTTATCCTTAGCCAGGAAGGGTGGATGATATCTTCACTCACATTCATGATGATATACACATTATACAAACAGAACTTGTGTATATGTGTGATAGTTTATCTGTTTATTCTGCTGGGTTTAGATATATATTTATATAATGTGTATGTATGATGTAGTTATTTTCTTTTCTTACCTTCAGTGCCGTTCTTCTTCAAATGTCGATATGTTTATAAGCAGCTGTAGATATTTCACAGTTTCGGCGGATGTCTACCATATGGTTTTATTTATTCTTGATTTATTTATTTTTATTAAGTTGTTGTTGGCTTCCATCGTTCTCGCTCTCTCATATTTACTTCCTTCGTTTTGTTAAGCAAGTATAAAGCAAAAAAAAACAGACTCATCCCAGATATTTTTTCTATAATGGTGAGAAATTTAATGTGACATTTTAACAATTTTACTTGTCTTTTCATTGAGAAATTCATGAAAAGCTAGTTAACTTGGAGCAATGTTAAACCGTTTTATTTCCCCATGAAAAGCTAGTTAACTTGGAGCAATGTTAAACCGTTTTATTTCCCCATGAAAAGCTAGTTAACTTGGAACAATGTTAAACCGTTTTATTTCCCCATGAAAAGCTAGTTAACTTGGAGTAATGTTAAACCGTTTTATTTCCCACGCAGAAACTTAACGTCTTTAATTTGAAAATAAATACTGTATATGTGTAGATGACTGCATTAAACTGTGCTGACTTGTTACAGAAATCCCTAGAAATGTTCCTCACTAAGATAACATACAGTGATAAAATATGTATTTTAGCGAATATTGTATTTCTAAAGTTGTTAATATACACGTCTTAGTAAAACCATATACATGTTTTAAGAAAACATTTGATAACGTGATCAACACAAAAATGTCTTATGTGATAGAAAAAAGTGAATTTGATAAAGAACATGTTTTCTTATTAAACGAAATAATACACTGCTTACATGAACGGAAAATAAGTCGCCATCACGTTTTAAATTATTAGAAAATTACTAAAAGTCTGAGTACTTTAGGGAGTCAAAACCACATGTAATAAATTTAGCATTTCACGAGTTGTATCCCGGACGCCGCTATTAAAGATATAAGAATTTTTTACGTTCAACGGAACGATGTGTAAATATATTTGTTTAGTTTTATTTAAACTGTTTGATAAACTTTGTCATATTTCGATACATTCTGCTATAGAACTTCCAGATTTACAAGCACTGATATGTTACATAGTGTTATCTTTGGACTAATAACTTTTTATAGGGAGAATGTTTACAATAATTTATTTTGTTTATCATTTTTGTCGACCCCTAGTAGTCAGTACGGAAATGTTTTGTTGTTGTTGGGACTTTAGTTTGATATGTAAATGTTGTTGTGAGACCTATGAAAATAGCAGATATAATGGTTTTAAGCCTTGCCAACGAATTTATATAGGCTATAGACAAACGTATCCCTTCCTTAACGAAAGGCGAAGTAGTGTTTGGGTGGCAGGGCAAGAAAGAAGAAATTCCGGTAACTGTTTCTCGGAGGTTTTATTTGCAACGTTCGAAAGTTCAGAATATTTCTGTATCCAAATATGCAACCCCTCTGACGGTAATATAATTCAATCGGTAGTTATGAGCAGTCAAAGGTACACATGATTTCGGAGTGCCGCACCACATTACCATTAATGGTTACTCTCTCTCTCACTCACACACACGCACGCACACACACACACACACACACACACGCACGCACACATTGATTAACTCTTTTTATTCTCAAAAGAGATTATGCCACTGTCTTCATTGTCTGTTTGAGGTTGGACATTTTGTTCTGCGGAAGGCTAACACTACCATTATCACTACTGTCAGCACCCAACCTTTTTCGAGTGCCGTAACAGAATCTATAGGCATGATATATGGATTTGTATCAAGGGCTGTCAAAAAGTCCATCGTGATCGCATCCACTGCGGCTGCATGGGTTGCAACTCGAATATCTCGGAACCTTGCACATGCAGGGAATCGAGGGAATAATATTGATTGATGATGTCATGCTAGAGAGAAAGAAAGCTCCAGTCACGTTCAGGGGGGCTTGGAGTCGTATCTACTGAAGATCTATATGGCTATGTTCTGAAAAAGGATGCAACAATGGGCAAAGAAGAAGGCTTACGTAGCGGACCCATCGATTACACGACAAGAAGTAGTCATTAACTGTGGAGTTTATAATGATGATGATGAGTCCAGTCATAACTTGGCTAATTTTTGTCCGATTTAGAAAGTGTAATTGGCATATCTCGTCGTATGTTACACCTCACACAAATTTCACAAAAATTGGATACAAGCCCCAGATACTTTACGACCGATCCTTGCCATCGAGGCCACCTCTCGTTCAGGGAGGGATATTGGGTTAAAATGTTGTCCTAAATTCACATTTTCGCGATTGCTCAAGCTTATTTTCCCAAAGATATTGGTGTTTTAATGTAAATTATTATAATAATAAAAAATAACAAAAGGGTAACTTCATTATAATTCCTAGAAATTGAAATATGCATATAATTGTATGTTTATAATTCTCTTAGAAATTCCAACTCTCTACAAAGGGTCATGTCCCGACATGGTCTGGTAGGGTTAGGGCGCTGGACTTGCAGTCTGCGGGTCGCGGGTTCGAATCCCCATTACTCAATATGTGACGGTCAATCCCTCTATCCTTGGTAAAAGAATAGTCCAAGAGTCGGTTGTGCGTGGTGTTGACTAGCTACATACTGTCTAGTTTTATCACTGCTAAATTAGGGACGGATAGCGCAGATAGCCCTTGGGTAGCTTTGCGCGAAATTCAAACCAAATCGAATTGTCTTAATAGTATGTTATACTACAAACAAAGGTTCCGTGACGTAAGTGTCACCCTTCAAGAGACGAGCGAAATTTTAAAGTATGAACATAAAACACAGATCTGAAATAACTAAGTAAATAATCTATAAATAAAAATAGTTATAGGTGACAGTAAAAGCAATCTCAGTGAAATATAACTAAAGCAGGATTTTAATTAATTTACTATAATAGAAAATTAAGACTCGAATAGTTTTTTTGGGGGGGAGGGAAATTCAAAGGGTGAATCTTTGGTAAAGCCGGAATCTAATTTTGGTTTCACTTAAGGTAGGGGCGTGGGTTGGCTTCAGAACTGTTGATCCTGTTTCGACTCCGTGCGCTTCCACAAAATATTCCTTGCATCTTAAATTGTGCGTATGTTATAATAGTGGTAATGAATATCTTATCGGGCATCAGTAATTCAAAATCATTGTTGGCGGTAGATGCCCTAATATCTTAGAAATAATGAACTGGATATTTTACGCGATGAGACAGAACACTTTTCTATCTTTTAAAAGAATTAAGAAACAACGATAGAGATGTGATACTTAAACCTTTTTGCTCTCAAAACTTGTAGTAATATTAAAGATGACACAGTTTTCTTCGAAAATGACCTGTGGTGCAAGAATCGGATACAAGTCCTGTTTGCAACTTCAAGTACCCGAACTTTCTCTCGTCGTTTCTGTTGAGGGGTCATATTGTAGTGAGAAAAAGTTGTTTAAATGATGCTATGGTTCTTACAGCTTTCTTATGGCCATACTAATAATAGCCGTTTAAATGAGAAAAATAAAATATTTAGATACATGTTCAAAACTCGTATCAAATGAAAGCTCTCTGATACGTATTACAGCTGCTCTGTATTTGGAATGCTTGCTTCAATCCGAAACAGTGGATCAAAAAAATATTGAAGTTACTTGTTGCACAAAAAAAAGTAAATTAATTGCGGGTTGCTTTGGAAGCATACTGTAACGTTCACGAGACATTTGTAGTTTGTTTTTAAAGGTTATGGAGTTTTCTGCAACTACCCATTGCTGCAAACTTGCCAAATTAGCGACCTGACACTGACATACAATGCTTTGTCACATCTTTGGCACGTGCAAGGCTTCACTAATACTGTTGACGTAATTACGGGTTTTATTACATCATTGCAGATTGTTTAACCATAGTGTTGAGGGTTGAGTCCTTTGGTGAGACTGATGATCCATGTATGACATTTAGATAGGCTTGTTTAATCTAGAATTCCTTGCTTGAAGATGTAGGTCAAACCTTCCAAAGTTGAAAAAGTCTGCATTTGGTGATACTGCTGGATACAAGTTGTATTACAAGTAAGCCATCATGGACAAAAGAACGGTAGATAAATATTTGTGATCGGGAAATATGTTTATGGAATGGGTTTTTATATTCGAAATCCACGAATAGATCAGTTGATGCTTAAGCAGATTTCATAACTGAAACTATTGTGCCAACTTGTGTCACAACCCTTCAACGTGTGTACGGCTGGTAGAACTTAGTTAAATTCTACACCCATGTTAATTGCAAGTTTATGAACTGGAATTGTGCGTACAGACTGTTTAATTCCATACAAGATCCAGAGCTCCTGATCTCCAGAATATTGCAGCCTTTCCTGGTAATGGATGGTATAGTACAGAGAACATCATTAGTGTCTGATGGTACCAAAATGGTCCCCTCCATTTTACATGCGGCAACGGCATGGTGACTCGCTGAGCATAGAACATTAGTCTGTCATCAGCTTCTACGTATTATGTGTTTACTAGCCTAATGCATTGGTATGTTCGCCACCGAAATACACAGAAAAAAACAAAAGTTGTCTTAACCCATTCGATAAATGCACCCGTAGTAAATAGAAATGCACTACCAGTTTTCTTAACAAGTTAACAGAAATGGGATCAGCGTTGGCTCTTGAGTGTTGTTACGGAGACTTGATACTAGTTGTAAAGGTCAAAGGCGATGTCAGTTATTGAACATTCGACAGATATCCCGAGGAAATTTTCTTACAATAATTGTGAACCAAGCTTACCAAACGTTTTCAACTTTGCCAACTTCACGGGTACTTTTCTTGCATAAGCAGTAAAGTCAAATAGTACTGCAGAAGGAATAGTGAACAATAGAGATTACACAGAAACTACCTTAGCAAGGACTTCTCTGTTTTTCTTACAAGTAATGATTTGTCTAGCTTGCATAGAAAGCCATCTTTGGTTCAGAAGTAGAAATATGTTGAGGTTAATTTATATTCCAAGAGATTGCTGATGCGAACAAAGTAATTTTAATTTCTGTCGAAAAGGGGAAAACAGTATTCCTGGTTCTAGTGGTGAAATATTTCATTATAATGCCAAGTGTAACTGTAATTCCAGACTTTCTTTTAATGTCAAGAGATTTATATCGGCGTAAACTGAAAATGTAGGATAACGTATAAACTTGCATGAGTATTTTGCACGTAGTTCAGCGGTTCACCAACTATAGACAATTTACCATTTTCATGTATCTATTTGACAAAATTTGATAATCTATGAGAACCTTTTTTTTTTTTCAGAGTTTTCCCGTTCTTGACAAGTAACAAAAAGAAATAGTTTCTTTCAACTTTTGAAAGCGTTTTTTGAATATTAGATGACTAAATTATAGAGAATATTTTTAACGGGTTCTAAATATTGAAAATATAACCTAAGCGAAAGTAAACTGACACAAACACGAATGTAATAGGCTTTAATTCTAGAAGTATAATATTTTTTTTATAAAGATAAGTAGGGATCCATATATACATAACCTAGCTTACTATAGTAATATATAAAGTTTTAATGCTACAAAAAGTATTTAAACAAGAAAGTTATAACTACAAAACTGAGTTACTTAAAATCTAAAAAAAAAGATTATTGCTACTTTAGCAAATCATTGTAATTATGTTAGCTGGCACAAGAAAAGAATCACTGGGAATCACTTTCTTTTTCTTTTTTTTTCTGGACGCTTGTCTGAAAATGTAACGGACTTACTTAGATGAAAGTTCGTTGAAATAGTGAAATTTTGATTCACTCCATAACCACGTATATAGTGATTTAGATAACTTTATAAGTACAATAAACTTTAGTTTTGCCCAGACAATACTAAGAAATAGTCATTGTTAATATTCAGACATTTTAAATGTGTCTTTAAACGGACGATTTTTATGGTCGCCATTTTGTTTCATGACGATTCCCACAATTAAGTACTGCCGTAATTAAAGACGATCAAAGCTTGGTTTTCAAATGATAGTTGCTGGTTGCTTTTAGTGTGGTTATAGCTTTATTTTGAGTGACTTAACATTTATTATATGTTATATAATACAAGCTATGCACTTAGAAATAACTAATATGTATAAATATGTTGCTTGATGCTCACCTGTGTCAAAACAGACTGTTGCAAATGACTTACAGCTTGAATATACCTAACAAAAATTTGTTACTAATTCACCTCAGCTTTATTTGAGGGATCTTGCAGACCTTAAAATGGAATGAGTGTCTGAGACATCACACCCCACGTTCATACACCGAAATCTACTGTGAGTGATGTACTAAAGAAACTGAAGATCACTGGATTTGTTAATACGAAGTATCAACGAAATGCTCAGTATTAATAATTCCTCGTGAATCACTTGTTTGGTATTAAGTTGCTCAGCTAAGACTTTAATTGGGGTGTAGAAGAAGTCAAGGCTGCAGACCAGTTCATTGTCTTTACACAGGGAATTTAATGCAGTTGAATTTCACAGAGTTAGAGTCCATATAAGATATAAGCCACCAATCCGTGAACATATAACCTATCGTGGTGCTTTAATTGCTGAAATTGGGTAAAGAACAATGGACAAACTATTGTGTGGAGCTATGAAACATCCTGGCCTATTATTTGCTGCGGATGAACGGGTCAGCGTTTTGCGACAACTTAGAGAATGTTAATATGATTGTGTTCTCCTAGTCGTGAAGAAAGGTGAGGATAGTGTCACAGCGTGTGCTTATTCCAGTTGGTTTGAACTTCACTCATTGATAATAGTTGGAAAAGCCGTAAATGCATTGTCATGTTTTGATATTCTGTACATAAGGAAGGGCCATATAATAGCATGGTAATGGATCATTCCATACTAGTGACGTGTCTAGTAGTGATTTAAGACAACGTTGAGAACATGCCCCTATTTGAATCCTGTTGAAGTCTGGGACACTTAAAACATCAGAGACAGATCCTGAAGTCCAAATACACTTGGAGCTACTTTGCAATAAGAGTTGCTATGTATTCCATCAGATGTACTGATGGTAGACGATACAGGCTGTGATTAACACTAGTTGGAAATAGTAGGTCCAACTGGCGAAACATGACATTCAGATATACTGTCCGAATTTCTTTAATGTACTGGTACATTTGAAACCACCCTTGAGAGATATCAATTATTGTACAAAATATCATAATGGCTTAAAAGTTAAGGCTATGTAAAGCCAGAGCGTTTATCTTGGTTATAAAGTTTTATAATTGTTTCAGCGCTAGGTAATAAATATATCGAAAACGTTATTTCCCCCCCCCCCCGTGGCTCAGTGGAAATCTTGAGGGCTTCTAATATTAAAATTCTGGGTTTGATCTATGCGATGGGCACAGCGTACATAGCTCATCAAAAAGTCAAACTTATTAACGAGAGTGTAGTAATATATATAATTAGGTGAAGCCCTAGATCTGCATACTGATATTTGTGGGTTTGGTATAGGTTAAAGTTTTATATAAACACAATGTTTGCAACAAAGTTCTAGTACTGTAAATAAGTTTCTCTTCATTCAGTTATCACTGATCAAGGTTTATTCATTTTCGTATAATAGTATTACCCCACGGTTACGAAATGTTCATTTTCCCTAACCTAACTTACATAATATTTAATAGTGGTAAAATTCTGGTATTAGAATTCAGCCGTATTCAAACAATTAGTTAAAGCTTATGAAAAAAAACGTTTCAGATGTTATGTCATGATATAAACTTGGTTTGTGATTTAAACCTCCTGAAAGACTCGTACTGTGGGAGTTGGTATCATTACCATATCGGGATTTGGTACAGCATGTGTGTTCCACTTCAAACGTATCTCATTAAACTTGTTTTTATTAAATGAAGCTTGTCCTATCGTTGTCGGGTCACGTCACCTAAGTCGTACTCGCCTATAATACTGAGGCTGGATCCAATGCCTCAATTGCTGATGTGGAGTAAAGGGGTTAACCTGCGTTTTTACGTCACAAGGTGTGTACAAGAACCACTAGAAAATGTTGACATACAACGTCTACTGCCCATAACGTTCCTGTTACTATTATTAATTTGATTATATTTTGTGAATAAAAGAAAGTTTGCAGCTCGGGTAGATAGTATGAAAATCGACAATGTGTGATGAATTATGAAATACAGAATGCAATGACGACATTAATGCATGAATCGTTGTTTACTCCAAGATAGAACAATTCCATAACAACAGATGTACGAGGTTATTCCTTACTAATGCAGATCAAAATTTGTAATAGAAAGATATAATTGTAAAGCTGTGTATCTATTACGTGCTGTGAATGTAACATGTTAATGTGGCGTGACACCAAAATATCTTATCCCAGTAGAATCTCATCTGATAATGATTGTGACACACATACCAAGTATTTGTGTGAAGTTTTAACATGTACTACTTGAAGTGTTCTGATTTATAAATACAGTTCTTGCTTTTCACTCTTGTTTTCCTAATCTTGATGTCGAAACACACTGTTTTTTTCCTTAGATATGCATCAGTAGTTTAACTATATATATACAGGACACTTCTAAGGAAATGTTCACTGAATCCCTCTGTTTGCTTTTGAAAAAAAACTTACTAGGCTGTTCTTTTCTATACCAGTACTGCTGATCCTACATTTGTTATCCAGAAGAATTTTGTTATTCATCGACATCATTCAATTTTGAATCATACATTGAAAAAGATATATGAAAAACAATTATAAATCAATCCTGTGTTTAGTTGTAATTTATCTTTTAGATTAAGTTGTTTCATGAATGTTTGTTACTTCACTCTTCAAAAAAGTCTCTGAAATGCTGTGTTTAGATGTTCAAACAGCAGTGCGTATATATACATATTTAATGTTTATTTTAAAAGTGGAGTCACTCGTTTACATTGTTGGTTAAAGACATGACTTTTGGAATTTTGTCAGTCCATCCTTTAAACATGTACAGCAGAATTGGTTTTCTTGTGTGGCAAAACTATACCAAAAGACATCTATTATGAAACTTATCACCAACTAATCACATCATTTCCCTTCTATAAACCGGCTGCTTTAGTTGTTAGTTTACCACAAATTGACTAACATCTAGCTGTAACTATATGAATGAAATAAATTTAAAGTATTAAACATAAAGCTTATCTGCAGCTGTGAACTTAAAAACAAACCGAAGAAAGACTAATCAACTGTTAACCAAAAGTTACCATTTAAATCTTAGTTAATGTCACTGTTCCCAAATAAAGTAAAAAAAAAACACTTTCGGAATTACTGATAATATTAATAAAATCACATGACATCGGACATAGACGAATATTTTAATCATACTGGGTCCTGTCAAATTGCAAATGACCCGTGTATACTGTAGCAAATGACTAGCCAGGTGATTAAATGTTAATTGGCTCGTTAATATTTAAAAGAACCTATTAAAATATTTGTTTTTACTTTTCATCGAAATGAGTAGCTTGCTGTGATCAGAAGTTAATCGTTGAAAGGTGTTTCTCGTTAATATTAATGTTTTTACTGAACTGTACATCTGGTTATTGGAATTATATGTTCTCTAAGTATAACCTTTATATTGGACCATTTAGCTGCCCCCACAGAAGCAAATGTTAGATTTCTGTGGATTTATATATATAGTTTTCTCACAACTACAGAACAAAGACGCATCTTCTCAACACAGTCTTTTGCCTAACATCTTCATACATTTGTTGGAGCTGTATACACTTGTACTAGTATTTGTTACCTAATTAGGCTTTAGATATATTTGTAAATGGCTACTCAACCTTTTCTATATCGGGGACTAGCTCGCTGCCTTCTTAAACTGTTTTGGACCACTAAAATGCACGTAGAGCGAAAAACCTATTATATATTTTTTTTTCGTGCAAATCCCACGTACCAGAAAGGTGGTTGTGACGGACCGATGGTTGAGAAATGTTGGCGTAGAGTATATGCGCTATAGTGTCTGAAGGTTTAATTTTTATCCTCTTCACCTTCAGATAAAACAGATTGACGAAATTCTTGTAACGGGACAAGAGTTTAAGCAAGTTCATCTGATGAGTCAATTTCGGTAGATTACGTGTTGTTTGGTGCTTTATGATACTTAAGTAAAGTGGTTTTATACTATGTCTAATCGAAAATACCCAACTTCAAAATTTAATGTGATTACCTATAATGTACATCAGCAGTTGTAGGAAGGATTTCTAAAACCTTGTAGTACTGGTAGAATGTGCGACCAGAATAATTTTATATGTTAACAATAATTACAAGTTTAGATGCGTAAGGGATGATTTTGACGCTGACGTACAGAGTTGAATTATCACTTTCCACAGTGAAGCTGCTTTCAAATGTACGATTGTTATTGAAGTTTTGTGTTCAGAGTGACTTGCAGTAACTGCGATTTGAGGATTTCATCGGCCTAAGATTTTTCATCGCCATCTATAAATTTTCGAATTTTTTTTTTTTTCTATCGCCAATGTGTTTATCGTTAATTATTGTTGGCAAGATATATTTGTTTCCATTTTCGCAGATCTTGAGGAGATGAGGATTGAGTTTAGACTCTAGGTCAATGATTCTTAAACTTTTTCGTTGTGGACCACTTCGATGGGACAAAATACTCCTCGAAACACCTACCGGCCCTACCCCACCTGTTCTGTTCTGTCCTTTGTTCTCGGCCGTGACGTTACGCGTCAGCGACTTGCATTTTGTACCAGTTCGTGACCATCAATGGGCCTCGGACCACACTTTGAGAGCCACTTCTCTAGGCTATGTTTATGATGTGTTGATCGGTAAATAATTTGTTTCACCTAGATCTAGAAAGGGTTAGAAGTAATCATAAATTGAACTTCAAAAAAGTTGGAGAAACTGTACGTGATGGTGGAGGGGATCCCCGAAGAAAAGAGGTGGAATGTTATATCGGACTTGTCATTTCTTTGAATTTTGATGCACGTGGAGTCATTATGCCTTGGTAAGAACAAACGGAGAGCAAGATTGGAAAATCCGTGTTTTGTTTTTTTCTTAAAAAGTGTAGATGGTAGTTTAGGTATGCACTTACTTTTGTATTTGGCATCGAATGAAATCAACAGGCTATTTGTTGAATCTGTTATTTGTTGCATGCTAGCTTTCAACTTGGGTGTATAGTAAGCAGGAAAGTGAAAATTGTTTAATGTATAAGGTCAGCAAAATATTGAGAAGTACGTCAACTCACTGTTCGGTTCCTAACATTACTTCAAAAAAATTCCATCATTATATCTGCCAAAAATGTTAAGCGTGTAGTGATATTTGTGATGTGACACAACTAGAAATTTGTTAAATCCTTGCGACTGTTTTATGTTTTACGTTTTATTAATTAAGGACATATTTAATTCTAAACTTGCCAGCGACCTACGTCACATAATTTGTTTATGCCCGTTCCAATAAATTGTTGTTACCTATATTATTCACTTCCAAAAAAACCCCAGTGGCACAGCGGACTTACAACGCTAGAAACCAGGTTTCGATACCCGTGGTGGGCAGAGCACAGATAGCCCATTGTGTAGCTTTGTGCTTAATTCCAAACAAACACTTCGGAAAATACACCGCTAGAGGTCGAATATATAAATCATACATGCAGCAATTTCTATAAATACGAAATCTGCATTAGCAGTTTGATAATGATAGTAACAATTCCAGTTTCATTATTCAAACCGTGAACTGCCAAACCACGTCTTTGCGAGTTACAGAAAAAGTATTTCCTGATGTCAATTGTTTTTAAACTTTTTCCTTTATGCAATTTAGTTCAGACAAAACTAGAAATAAAGAACTCTCTTAACACACAATTTTAACGATATTTGAATGAAATTAAAATTGTCGAATTCTGATAGAAAATAACCCCTGAAGTACATGGATTCATTAGCTCAAAAGTATTTTATCAATTTGTGTTTTTTTTTACATTAATTTATATTAAAACTCTTGTCTTATGAAAGTAAAATTATTTTAAGAGTTAAGCGACAACGAAAATGTGTCTTAAAGTACATATCTCATCATTTGTTATTTAAATTTCAATCTGCCGTGATTGTTGGTGTAATTTATTTTCGAAAGATAAATGTTGAATACTATTATTCGAATTTCTTCATGGTTTTTATCCTTTAATGCTTGTTTAATTAGACTCGTTACGCATCATCTGTTTATAATGGTCTGTTGTACACACACACACGGTGGGTTAGTGTAAAGTTGGATGTAAGGAACGTCGATTTGAGTTGAAAGAGGTGAGAAAGCGGTCGGTTTTTCGCCAGTGTCCAGGGAATTAAGGTATTACCGTATTCTAAGTCATTAAAAAAAAATATTACGCCCTTCTGGTTCAGCCGGTGTGGAGATTACGGAACCCCCATGATTATAATACGTTGTAACCCGAAAAAAGGAAAACGTGTGTGTTCGGTATAGGTTTGAGAAAGACTAGTAAGAAACAAAACCTATTTCAGAATCTGTGTATTCCTGATTATAGTAATAAACAGCAATTTGTTATGTTTACGTTAGTATGAGTCAATTCCTGATAGGAATAAATACAATCTGAATAAAGTAGATGGATAAGAAGGGAAAGCAAAATGTGAATAAAGCAAGTTCCGCCTAACCTCATAACAGTAAGCGGTAAGTTCACGAACTTACAACGATAAAGTCTGAGGTTCGATTTACATTAGTAAAAAGAACACAGTTAGCCCAATGTGGCTTTGCACTAAGATAAATTTAAAAATTCCCAGTCAATTTCAATAAAGCTTGGTAAATGTTAAGTCCTTGCAATCGGTGAATTGTTAACGTGTTCAACTATTGGTACGTGAAATACTCACTCCATTGTTAAACTTAGAATCGCTTGTTTTGGAGATTTACCTTTGTGCTTTAGTTTTTGGAGAGTAATTCTAACTACTTAAACTTTGTTGAAGTATACTAAAAGATTCTGAACTCTTACCAAAAAAATATATATGTCATAGAATTTTAAAAGTTGGCATCTCTTTTGTTCTTTAAATTTCTTTTAGATGTTATTATACATTGTAATTTAATGAAGGTGGTAATCACATGCATCAGAGTAGTTCATATTAGTTGAAATTCGCAAAAAGAAATTAATAAAAGAACATCAAAACCTGAACAGTTAGCATTGAATTGTTTAATAGCTTTGTGGCACAATGTGTATGCTCCAAAATTAAATTTGCACAAGTGTGATTCGTATACACTTGTAAGTTACATAGGATAAACTACACCCTATAATCTAAGTTCAACTGCACCCAGTGTCAGTACATACTTTTTTTTTTCATAAGGGGTGGGTATATAATTATACTGCTACTAATCAAATTATGCCCTTAATGGGGATTGTTATAGTACAGGTTTTTAAGTATGTGTTGAGATTTGATTGGCAGATTGAACGGATACTAGTGGATAAGATTACGCTGCTAAGTAAATTAAAGTTGAAGTTATAGACAAAAAAAATGTATGTTTCCACCCTCAAGCTGTCAGGTGTGATGATAAACATGTATAAAACACTAATATTAACCAAGATTAAGTTGAACAAGGATGGAGGGGTTTTATAATAGGTGAGTAAATGACAGTGTAAATTGTATAAAACTAGTTTAAATTTAAATATACAGGTACATGCTCTTTCTTGTAACATATAATTGGGGAAGGCCTATGACGTTCCTTGTATTATCAGCTGTTAAATGCACAGGTGTAGCGATACTAACAGGCATTAACCTACAACATAAGAAAAATGCTATGGTTAATATGCACTTAATGGGCAAATTTTCTCTATCTTGAAGCTGATAGTCACGATAATAAACTGTTATAACGTTGATGTGTTCTGAATTAGTTAGATTAAACAGATGTCACACTTTTATTTGCGTTACTTCATTATCAATGTATAAAATTTCTATGTACTTATTTATGTGGGCAGCGTTCAGTTCACTGTTAATTTTGATGTCCACACCACACATAATTGCCAGGGATTATATGGAAAGAAACAGTGTATTTCTATAGGCCTAATTGAAAGTAATAGATCTGGTAGTAAATCTACATCTCTGCCATTTGGTCTTGACGTGATTTTGATTTCATCTTCCATGGGCATGCTTATGGGCAGTCTTTTTGCCTCTGGTGCCAGTGAACAGTATCAAAGTTTCTTCAAGTTGTGTCTATATCACTTGCATTTAATTTCGGTTTTTTCCTCCTCAGAAAGTATATTTCTTTGCTTCCGTTTCACATTTATTACATATAGTTATTTTCTATTTTACTTTCATTTGCACTCCTATAATTTGGTGAAACCAAAACCACTTATAAAATACTATAAATTCTGCTTCTTCTCAGTCCATTGGTATACAAGACGGGCATCTAATTATTGGTTTGATCTTAAATGCACGTTATTGTTCATCCACTCTAAACTAAGAGAGAGGGAGAAAGATCTCTCATAATCTTGTCTCTTGTCAGTGTCAAGTGAGTTGTCTCTTGTCAGTATGAAATGAGTTGTAGAGCAGTAATTCAGATCGTTTTGTGAATTGTGGCTAGATTTTAGAGCAGACATTTGATTTTTTTTCAATCATATGTGGTGAGCCACTGGACAAATGGAAGCTGCCATTCCGTAGTAGGTTGTTATGAATTGGCTAAAAAAGTCGAGTGTTATTGACGGTGTCTGGAGCTGCTGCCCCACGGTTAATACAATTACTCGGTCACCTGTACGCGGAAGACCATCGTTCACAAAACAAGTTATTTGTTGATTTTGGCTGCTGCAATTATTTGGTACTTTTTACGAAGTCCAACGTGTTTACATCCGCAAATGAATGTCATATCAGCATACGGGTGATTAACAAACTTTATAAGGCTGGCCTGTATTCCATACACCAATGAGATTCGAATCTTCGGCTTTACTTACCTTAAACATTTCTGGATACTTAAAAACGCATTTCTACGCTTTAAAAAACTAAATTTTCGTTAAACGGACTTTGGACTTTACAAGCTGATTTATAGCATAGTTTCATAAGTCCTGCCAAACCAGCAAAGTAAGAAATGGGTCTTGAGGCATCCCATACTTTGTTACATATTTGCTTCAGACATTTTCTAGGTACATTGCTTTGAATACCACCCGTTTCAGTTTTCACTTCTTTGGTTGATGTGATATATAGAAATATTGAGACGTAAATAATACGCCGATGTGAACACTAAATACGATAGGTATATTGTAATGTTAAGGACTTGAAAATATGCCATATGAAACGTGTCAGCGAGAACGCCGCTGGAAATATCAGTCGTGATTTACTAAACGACCGCTGATCTTCACAGTATTAACAGACTTCGCCTTGAGGGCCTCTTGTGTGTGTTGAGTATGGGCTGGGGGAGATAACTTTTCATGCCCAGTGTTGATGTTTACCATTCATACTTGAAATTCATCGCTGTATATTACTCAGAATGCTCCAAGACAATCCTTTTCTGTGGTATATTAATCATATTTGAGGTAGATGTGTTACGAGCATTTTATTTATTTTTTGCTTTAAACCATAAGTATGTATAAAAATAAAACTTCATAGAAATGACTGCGCAGATATAAAACCGTGAATTATCTTGAACCAGTTGAAAAATACTGTTGACTGTGGCAGTAAAACTCGTTTATTGTAGATAAACTAGAGCAGAGAGTTAAGAAGAAGCACAAGTTTCACCAAACTATCGTTATAGTGTTTTTTACATATTTTTTTTGTTTTTTTTTATCCAAATAAACACGTTTTATAGTCACACTTCTCTATATAAATGTGTCCATAAAAGAAAGTTCTTCGAAATGCATTTTCTACATTTGGTAATTCTATTCTCTTCGAGTTGAAGAAGGTGTGATATTGGAACATCTATGTAATATTCACATACAATGATCACGACATGAACGAAATTACTTACACCATCACATGATCACTCTTAACATCGTAAATGTATTATTGCAATGAAAACTGAAGGCAGATATGTACAAAATTGAAATCACGTGAGAAACACTAAAAATATTTGGATCTTGATAAAATGTGGTATTCACGTGTTTCTGCCCAAAGCTAATCGAATCAGTCTGTCATACTCATAACCTTTGTTTGGGAATACATTTTTAAGAAAGTATGAAAGGCCATATCATTGACATCGCATCATTATCTGCATAGTATAGATTGAATTTTGTCTTTAGCAGTAATATAGACACTGCTACATAGGAATAGCGCAGCAAAGAAGTGATTTTAATCGAATCTGTAAAATGTTTAGTCATATAAACGAAACACGTTACTATGTGACCTATCTTATGGTAAAACGGATACTGAATTTTCTTTAAGTATGATCTTTCACCTTAAAATAGTCACCTATATCAGCATTTATCAGCTTTGGTTTTCGCTGTCACACGAAAGTACAGAAGATTTGGTTCTCATATGCTTTTGAAGTTTGGTACGATTAGCGTTTCTCTCGGTAAAAAGTGGGTGTCGGTTTATTTTTACAACAGACATGCTTGGTCCTACGTGTTGAAGCCATATAAATTGTTTATCAAGAAATGGAAAGCCTAATGTACAACCAGTAAATATAGAATTAGAACAATAGATTTGAGTAGAAAGCGTGACTTTTTCTCGGTCAGCAAATAGTTGAGCTTATATAACAGAATAAAATTTCCTGTGCCTATTTTATCCCGAAATTAAAGATAAATAATTATATTTTCTTCTCCCACTTTTAATAATAAATCTTACCAAAACTTGTCTCCATCCTCACAGTGGTCCAGTGGTAAATATGATGTCTTACAACATTACAAATCAGGTTTTGATACCCGCGTTGGGTATATTAGCACTGATAGTCCACTGTGTTTCGTTGTACATAACAAAAACAGTGTTACAACCTGCATATCTTGGTAAAACTTGATAAGAAAAGGTGTTGATGACTCATATGAGTTAAAAACCTAAAAGTAATGTGTATCTTAATAATAAATTGCTTTCAAAATGCTGAGTTAATAATCTTTCAAGAATAAAAACAAATTATTCATCAACAATGATAATCATTAAAGTTGCCTTGCTGTAGTAGTATTCTGTGGTATTTAGAATTTAC
The DNA here is from genome assembly GCF_000517525.1 of Limulus polyphemus. Lineage (NCBI taxonomy): Eukaryota > Metazoa > Arthropoda > Merostomata > Xiphosura > Limulidae > Limulus > Limulus polyphemus. The sequence goes on from NW_013666155.1 coordinate 22,260, forward strand.
AATCTGTGCAACACCTTATGTGACACATGGGTTAAACGATCAGGTCAGACTTTAAGACTCGGACAGAGTGGGATTGGCTGTAATTTTTAAAACGCTCCTCCAACTGAGAGTGCGCGAACAATTTATTTTGTGAGTTAAAAAGATTATGCTTATATAGCTATAGCGCAGCTGCCAGTGGTATTTAACTTTTTATACATAATATACATTCTTCTGATGAAGCATTAGCATTTTTTGGCTTGAAATAGTCGCATGGAATGGCTTCTGTTGACACTTTGTAATTGGAAGTCCGAAATGGTATTGCTACTGTCAGATTTTGTAGGCCCGATTCTGTACAGTAGGTGTCTGTGTCTTGTTGGCGATAAATTTCAACAATAAACAAACAGCAACACAGCCCACTTGTTTTAAAATAAAATATTAAAACAATTCAAATGTATATATACAAATGTTCGTTACACTGTTGGTTATCACAGTTGTATTCAGAACTTTAGATAACTTTTTCGTTAAAGCGTGCTTCAGTGTACCAAATATCTTTGTTACTGAAACTCTCTTTCACATCCGGCATCTGCTCTCCGCCGGTTGAATAATTATCTGAGGTGTACACAAACCGAAGAACGACTGAGTGTTCTAGCTTTAATACTTCACTAATACATACACGATAACCAATTATTGAAATAACTAATATGCTATTGTTGCACAGAGTTGTTTAAATGAGTAATATAATCTAACAATTGATAAGTACTCCGCATGTAGATAGCACAGTACTTTACTATAATAAAACATACACATTAATGCTAACTTAAGTCTAGCTCCCCATGCAGTGTTACAACATAATGATGATTTATTGACCTGTCATTGGATGTTTGTAGATTTTATGTGAACAGTCATGCAATTGTTTAAGCTGCATTTCAATGCAAAATTACTTCCAGAATTAATCTCGTAGCACCTTTTTTTTTTACACATTTCTGGGTGACATGACCTCCAGACTCCCGTAGCATTAGCATGCTGATTGTTGATATCACAAATTACATTCCTCCTTTCAAACAAACGGGTATGACACATACTTTAAAACATGAATGTGTAACATCAGAAATAGGAAATCTTCATAGGCGTGCAAAATGTAATCCAACAGAAATGTTTTTAATGTGAAAGGTACTAATTCAAAGCTTTAGTTACCAACAGCATACATTTATTAACATGGGCAAAATGTTTGACAGGACAGAAAAGTTTTTACTTGCGGGTTTCTCTGCACAGTAGCAGCAGTAGGAATCAAACCCCGGACAGAAGAGTAAAAAATGGAATATTGTTACTGACAACTTTTTGTGTAAGTACATGTTACAAATGAATTGTTTTAGTTTCCCATGTCTCCTATGACATCTATGATTATTTTACAAGCAGTTATGATCAGGATTGTATTTTCATTTAATACTCATGCAAAATGTATTAATTTGATTTTCTTCTTACATGTACATGTTTTTCTTGACATTCAAGTAGAGATGGTTTGTTTCGTATTTTGCGAATTTCTGTTGTAGTAAGTGTTTTTTTCTTTTCTCTCTCTCTCTTCTCTTTAGGCGGACTTTAACTGTGTTACATTTTAAGTACCGTAGTACTTAACAGTAGGGACAAGGATTCCAGATAATTCACACGCCGAAAAAACCACCCAATCGAATTTTTAAGTGAAAAACCGACAATTCAAAGTATTGGTTACGATATATTATGCGCATATATACTGATAATACGCTAAAAAGGTCGCTAACATTTCCGGTAGAACAATTCAAAAATTTCCAAAACGGCAACGTTTTCGTCTACTACCTACCTAGCTACCTGATCACGTAAGCGGGGCTAGCGCCTAGACAGGTCGGACTATCGTTATTCCGATATGGATATATATCACAAAGATATAATATAAATGGTAAACATGTCATGCACGTACTTAAGTATATTTTCATCCTAACTGGATGGTGCTACATATCGATGGTTAGACACACGACATTTTCTAAAGGTAAAGTATATACTATATATAGATATAACATAGAAAGTAAACAAACAAGAGTATTAAAATATTATGAATTTTAAAATGAAATGGGAATCCTGCTATAAAAAGATATAGAAACATGAATTAAAATCACAATCACAAATATATAAAATTTAATCCCTACTTGGCAGCTTTATACACTTATCTGTAGGGATTAAATTTTATAAATTTGTGATTTTAATTATTGTTTCATTACTTTTTATAGCAGGATATCTACTTCATTTGAAAATTAATAATTTTTAATACTTTTGTTTATATAGATCCTACATTTACATACATACATACATACATACATAATGTTTTTAGATTGCCGGATTGTGAAGCAGAGTTTACATGGTTCGCAACCTGTTACCACACACACACGCACACACAAAAGTGCTTTACACTTTGGGGCCATGTGTGCGTTATAAGTTGGACGGTGAAATTCCACTCTTCGATTAGAGTAGTTGGCGGTGGGTGATGTTGACTTTAGTTACCTTCCCTAATAGAAATTACCTAAAAGTAAACTTTAAAACTTGAGATAACACATCCTTTTGTGTAATCTTACATATTTTGTTTGGAAAATAATTAGGGGTTATTAAGTTTATGATTTTTAAATTTAAATTACGTTGTTAGATACATTTGATATGAACAATTAAGAAGCGAATTCGAAAAAATTAAGTCTGGCTTTTATTGACTTAAATTCAATGAATTTCATATGATTCGGTCATTCTAACGCATTTAGCTAGTCAGTATGCGTATTTCGTGCATAAACATTAGTTTTGTCTATATTAATCTTTTGTTTACCATTAATTGCAGTTGTGTAGTGCTAGATAAATAAGTACCGGAATGCGTTTAACAGTGTAAAGTGAGATTCATTCCAAATAGTGACGGTAGGGCGGTAGGAAAGGATGGATGATATTCACCGTCAAGTGCATTCAAACTTGAAAACGTCTGCTGATTCGATGAAGTTAACTTATGATAAGAGATCTACTGAAGTCAGCTTTGTACCTGGAGACAAGGTATGGTTGTATTATCCCAGGAAGACCAAAGGGAAGTCTCCTAAGTTGTCTTCTCCATGGGAAGGCCCATATGACATAGTGGATAGTCTCTCAGACGTGACTTTCCGGGTAAAATGTGGTCGGCGAGGTAAGCCAAAAGTGGCGCATGCCAACAGGCTTTGGCGTTATCACAGTCCAGGACATTTCAGTTGGGACGAAGTGAACAAAGGAACAAATGACGCTGCTGAAGAGGTGTCACCTGAAAAAGCCAACGTCGAAGAAGAAACTCTACTCAGTTTTGAGAAGGGAAACGATGAAGCTCTTGATGAAGTTACGACCACTGATGTGACTGTTACCGATGATAGGACATTTACTGATGAAGCAGATGAACCCCACATGAAGCAGAAGCCAACGAGACGGAGACTAGTACAGAAAGAAGATACGTCCCGTAAAATTAAGAGACTTTGTTGAATTGTAATTTTGTGTTTGTAATTCTGTACATTTTAAGTTATTGTTATTGGTTTATTGTATGTGGTTATTGTTCGGGACGAACAATACTAAGGAAGGGGCAG
>NW_013666155.1:26111-32165 GCF_000517525.1 Limulus polyphemus
GACTGGAGACGTAACAATATGATTGTACATCGTGATGGTGTACGATTATTATTAAAAAGTGCGGTAGTACTTATAATAGGAATAGGGCAGATATACAATACATGCAATACAAACTACTTACTTATATACGCCTTTAACAACCAAATAATAACTTTTCAAAAGTTTTTGAGAGACGCCCTTAGATGACAAACAAACCACATACAAAATCACAAGTTGAAGAACCACTTGAGAAAGTCAGCAGAGCAGATGCGTAAAAATTCACAAAACCACAAATTTCTCAAACTCACTGGCTGACATTGTTGAACGATTCTTACTATAGTTATAAGTGCACCAAATTGAACAGCAGTAAAGGGGACCACGTGCTAGTGCTAAAGTAGTTAATTTTTTTAAGGTATGGGAAACATGGGTTTACTGCAGCGTACAGTTAGCAACTAAAAGTTTGGACATTTTTGCTTTAATAAATATTTGACATATGAGAATTGTAGTTGAAGAATAATTCATTTTAAACAGATATTAAAATTTGTAGTTTTTATGCTATCACAGATATTAAAATTTGTAGTTTTTATGATTTAAATTAAAAAGTGTCATCTGTATGCATTATCATAAACAACTAGATCTGCCTTTGTTTTGTACGTCCAGATAAATTAATACTAATTCCAGAACAGTGTGACCGATCATATTGAAACTTTACAAGATTACATTTAAACACACTGTAACTCTTAACATACCGTGTGTCTTATCTTTATTAAGCAATATATAAGTAATGTTTTGTAGTCTCACATGTCATGGGTTAATAGTTCAATGATACATTGCAAGCACAGATCAAATGATCAAGAAATAACATTTTGTTCAGAGAAAAGGTCCAGGAAAAGTTTGGGAATTTCATTTTCCACAAGGCTTGGGATCCATATATTAAAAAAAAATTCATACAATAACTGTTGAAAGAGTAATCTTGGATCACTAAGCACGTTAATGCTTTGTATGTAGGGATTGGTCGAGAATAAAATTACCGCCGCATTCAATGCAATACTCTATGAGGCTTATAAATAACTGCTAAAGTTGTGTTATAGCCTTATTTGAACACCTAATTGCCATTATCGAGTGTTTCACAGCTTGTGAGACTCCCAATATCATTGAACGGTATTGCTAAAGTGGAGAACTTGGAACTAGCTAAAGAGACAAAATATTAATCTTTCTTCTTTTTTTTTCTCCTACGCTAGCCAAGAAATGAATGAAGTTTTTGCAATGGCTTTAGTACGACAGAAAAGCATTTTAAAATTACTTTGGAACAGGCTATCACTAAGGATGGTAGTGTTAAGAATGTAGATATGGGTCGAAAAAGTAATGGCCGTCGTATTTAATCTGTTATTCTATGTTGCTTAGAAATAACTGATAAAGTTGAGTTATAGCTTTATTTGATCACACAGTTTCCATTATCGGGTGTTTAAGAGCTTGTATAACAGAAATATTATTCTGTTCTTCTAACACATGTATGTTTGTGAGCAAATAATAAAAAAGGAAAACTACTACTTGGCAGTGAGTTCAGTTTATAAGCATTATTATTTCCATGTTTCATAAACAACAGTTTCATTTCTTGTCGCTAGATGGTAGTACACATTGTTCTTGTATAACGACCGTTTGCGACTTCATTGCACAAATATATCTACAAAAACAATTTCAGTAAAAGCAAATAAATAAAGAAAGAATATTCTAAATTAATATTCAAGGTATAAAGAACATCAATTATTTATGCAACTGACAGATCTGTGTACATGGCCAGTTCAAATACTAAAAATTCAGGATGATACATACATACATACATACATACATACATTATTTATTTATGTATGTATGTATATAGAAAAAAAGAGAGATATGCAGTAGGTTAGTCAGTAGCACTGGAACTGTATAACCTGGTTATCACCACACCAGCCCACTGGGATTTTGCCTGGTGTCCCAGCGGCCCAATCTCCCTCTGCATGCTATTGATTTTTCAGTTTAAAAACACCAGTTTCTTAATTATCAAATCAATACATTATATAGCAGTCTACTTTTCTTCAAATTTTCAGTAGGGTTGAACCTGGCAGCTGTGTGTGTATACGTGATATCATACTTCATGGCCTGGGATCTGTATAGTGTACTCCCTATTAATTGACGTAACCCTAGCATGTTGTGGAATCGATTGTATGCACATGCAGTGAATTGGAGTGAAGTTGGAAGGTGTGGGTTCTGTAAATATCCTCTTAACATTAGTACAGTGCTCCAAGGTACTTTTACTGTCCTGGAGAAACCATTACAGCTTCACTGAATCCCAATGTAATCCAAAATTGGAGAAACTGATATGATATTAACAATATATTACCATTGAATTATAAAAATAAAACAAATGTTCACTTATCAACCTATTTCAATGAAATTGTTTAAAAAAAGAGGGGAAACAAGTAATAAAAAATTTTTTTAGCAAAAACTATATATGATGTAAGAATGGCAATACCTAAAAGTACAAAAACAAGGTGGGGATGAATACACAAAATTCCTACATAAGTAGCCAATAAGTGCTGAGTCAATCTCACAAGCTTATGTTTATTAGATGTTGTGAGACTCTATAGCATTATTCATTTTAAATGCTTTTATTCAAACCTGAATTCATGCAGTTGACAGGAATTCAACATTTAGTTGCAGATAAAAGTTATTATTGAAAAGATTTGGCTACTTGTGTAGTGATTTTTGCATGGTTTTGTGTGTTCATTCCTACCTTGTTTCTGTACTTTTTGGTATTGTCATCCCTACATCGTACTTGATTTGCAAATTTTTTTTTCATTGCCTGTATAAAGAGGGAGTTCAGAATGTTTTGGAAATTTATTGTGAAATAAAGATGTATTTAAATTTTAGAAGTAGCTGTTTAAAATTTAAACAGGATAATCTTCTTTATATGGTAGTAGAAATAAATCTAGTCATATTAGGTTTGCTATTTATACCAACATTTATCATGCCCAGTGGTCTAGGACCAGGCATAATTTGGTGGTTAGTATGTTGGGCTGCAGATTAGAATGTCAGAGGTTCAAGCCATGATATACCACTAAAGACACTTTTTTTTTTCTAATAATATACTGATCTCCATTTTTTTTAAGGCCTGTATTAATTTTATTGTTTTCTTCTGTGATTAGAAGTAACTATCTTCCCACATCTACATGAAGATGATACTATAGTCTTAGAACTTTGTGAGCTTTGGTCTCCATACATATGCTTTTAATTGTGAAGTCTAATTTCATTACTTGTAAATACATCATTCCTACCCATTGGTCTCGCTAGTTCAAATAACTCATTCTAGGAAATAATCTACTACATCTATTCTAAAATTTGATATTGCTCTTCACCCCCTACCCACCCCCCTTCATACATATTTATGTAATTCCATAATACTGCCAAAAATTACAAGGGTGTCATGCATAAATTAGTGTTTATTTTGTTTGTTGTGAAAACATACAGATGCATTAAGATCTATTTATTGCTGTTAAAGATGAGCTATAATTGTGCCAGGATTTGTAGGTTGGGATTTCTATGCACTTGTAATTGATAATTTATCTTAATTGAGAATATTGAAAGAAATGAGGTAAGATATTTACATTTCTTACATGTGTTTATAAAAATAATAATAATCTGTATGAAGATGTTCTCAGTTACTGATAATATATTTGTAATTTATAGGATTTCAAACAAATTTCACAAAAATGGAAATTTTGATGTGTGAAACAACAACAAAAAATCTCATCAGAATCTTTACTATGATTAGAATTAACTTGTTTCTTTATAGAAAATGAAAATATGTCAAATATAATGAGCCATTGATGTTTAAATTATGTAGGGTTACTCAGAAACTATGGTAATGAAGCAAAGATAAGTGGCTAGGCTTCACAATCCAGTGATGGTATTCAATGTAATGGCCTGATTATAGGCTGTTACTCTGCCTCACTGTTTCCACTGTAGGAGGCTTTTATGCAGTAAACTGAGGTTAATGTTGTCCCACTTGTTTATATATACTTTTCAAAATCCATCAACCACATGTAGACAACTTATGATGATTTGTTTGAGCAACCCAAAGGCACAGAAGTTCATTGAACAACAGGTGATTTAACTGGTATGTTGCAGATGTTATTACAAGAATTCCTACTTATACTTGCTTCTTGCAGAAAAACTGAAATGTTGACTTGTACATGTTGCTGGATGCTTTGTCTTGATGGAGTCATATGTAATGGCGTCTGGTCCATACAAAGATGGTATTTCCTTACAGTATAGTGGTGTCAGCACATTAACCAGATAGTACGTAGAGTACATCTTGGAATTTTTATCAGTTCTCTGAGTTATTAACTTGCCATTATAGATGTATACACCTGTAACTCTCAAAAAGCCTTTGAAAAAAAAATTTTTATGACATTCTCTGTACCATTTTTTTAAATGTTGTAACATTAGAAAGATGATACCAAATTACTCAAACTTTGTTGAGGCCTTTGGGAGATATTGCTTCATCTATGTGATGACTTCCATTTCTCACATGCCAAATGCTGCTCTGTTAGACTTTGTGCTTTTAGAGACACAACTATTTTGTTACTTTTGTAGACTTGTATTCTTGTAAATTATATTGTTTATACAAGGAGGGTTCCTACTTTAGCTCCAGTGGGCTGCTGTGTTAGAAGTTATTCTTGGTGACAAGCTGTTTAACTTTCTTCACTTTCTGTGGTATATAACTGGTAGCTAATCATGGAATAGCCTGTTTGATTGTTAATTCTGTTTGAATCATGCCCTTTCTGCTTTTACCAATATGTTACAATGCTAACAAATATCATTTTATTAGAAATGCTAAAATTTAATGGTTTGCATTTTTTTATAATTGCAATTTAGAAAAAATTTGCATCAGAAAGTTCTGTAATGTAACCATTCCAGAAGGGGTCAGTTTTAGGTGCCATCTGCACTTGCATGTCTCTACAAGTTATGTTGAATTGTAACTAAAGGAACAGAATTTTTAACCTGTACAGTCAAAAGTCATGGGGATGACCAGAAGCAAAGTGATCAATAACTTGTATTACTACGATAGTAGTTATATATGATAATTGATTCACAAGTAGTAAAGGTGTTTGTTGTTGTTGTTATTATTATTAATTATTTAAGCTTTCAATTAAAGGTTGATGTTTTTTGAGAAGTATTGAATTTGCCTACACTTTTTTTATTTTTGTTGCCCTGAAAAATGTTTTGAATTTCATCACTAAATTCAAAGATCCCAACACAGTAAAATTTTTAACAATTTGAAAGAAATTGGTTTCAATTCTTAATAATCATGCTGATTGTACATTTTTACAGATACATGTAATAATTTTTTTTTAAATATATTGTCTAATAATGTAAGTTGGGTTCACATTTTGAAACAATCATATTTGTATTCCATGTTATTTTAGGTATCTTGGATAGTGTTGTGAAGAAATCTTATGCATATTTTTTTCATTTAATCTTTTGGAACATACAAAAAAGTCTTAGATCAATTAAATAATATATACTGTGGGTTCATAACATTGGCTGTTATTCTTGTATGTTTTATTGCTTAATTTTAATAAAATCTTAAAGCAATGTTTTGTCAGTTGTAGTTCCTAACTGATATTCGTAACTTTGATTTCTTGAAATGAATTTTTGTGTAAACAACACCATATACAGAACATGTTCAGGTGGAAGTGTATGTAAACGAGGATTTTGAGTTGAAAAGGAAGACTAGCAAGTTTCTATTCTTTTTGAAAATTATCAGCATGATTTTAGATTTGAAATTACAGGTTGTTCTTTTAAACTTGAAATATATGTACATTATCTATTTAAACATATTTATAGAAATAAATGTTGGTATACTTATTGTAGTATTTTGAAGCCCATAATTTCCTCTTAGTCATTTGGGATAATTCTATGTAATTTATTTTTCTTGCAGTCTTACTTTGTCACAGACTATGATCCCACGATTGAAGACTCCTATACAAAACAATGTGTTATTGATGAACAGGTGGCAAGATTGGATAG
>NW_013666155.1:33165-47418 GCF_000517525.1 Limulus polyphemus
GTGTGTGTATATATATATATATATATATATATATATATAAAGTAGCTAGAATTTAGGTAAATCATGAATTGAAGAAGGAACATCAAAAGGAGAAATGAATGTCTTTTTTTTGCACTTTCCTTGCATACCAGACAATTGATTCTTAAGTAGCATTTCAAATTAGTATATTTGTTTTTGAAAATTTCATATGTTTTTTTGTCCTTTTTGCAATTATAAAGGAGTGATAATAATAATAATGCAGGTATATATCCAAAATTATGAGATATGCATATAAAAATGTCCATAGCCTTTTCCCATGTAATTGTGACTTTATTTATGTATGCTCGATTTAAATATCATCAAAGATAGCATTATCCAGAGAGGTAAAGAAAAGCACTCTGTGAGTTTAAACATAATTAACGGTTTGTTACACATTTTAATGTTATAAAATTCAAGAATTTTTTAAAGCTATTTTATCATGTAACTGTTTATGTTTGAACTAATAACATATTGTAACTCAGCTGCCATATAATTATTACTATCTGAAACCAAATCATAATGCATGTTGTGAAGTAAAGAGTGGGAAGTGTTCTGCAGTAAATTTATATATTTACAGTTCAGTAGAGTATATTTATTAGAAATAACAGTTTGTGTTATAAGGATTAGCAGCATTTTCAAAAAAGCTGTTAGTCTTTATAACAATAGTTTGTGTTCTTAGGTTTCAAGACATATGTGCAAACTTTAGGAAATATTTTAATAACTTCATTCACCTTCTCCAGTGCCTGGATCTTATTTCTTTAACGGTGAGTAACTGGATCAGAAAGACAATTGAAATGGCTTGAATTTCTTATATTTTGTCTAAATTTGTTACATCAGTGCCTTCCTCGTAGTTTTCTTAGTGCTGAAGGTTTTTTTGATTGAGTCACCATCAAGTTAAACCATTTGTATATGTGGTCAGTTTGAAATTTGGCATAGAATCATGTTTTCTTGATTTGTGGTTTCCAATTCTTGTTTATCTTAAAATGTTATTTTTGCATGCTTTGATAAAAAATTTGAGTGTGAGATATCTTATTAATATTATCTTCTGATCAGAGCAAGCTACTTACTAGAGCTAAACTAATATTTAATCTGGTAATGAGTAGGACCAATGCTAGTTTCCTTTTGTTTGGGATGGAGTGTGGTTTGCTGGAAACTTGTTCTTACTACTCATTTGGTAGGGCACTTGCTTAACAAGCTGGGGTTCCAAGTTAAGTTCTGTGATATAGATGGAATTTGTAATTGATTCTTATATCATATCAGCAGTATTTTGTGAATAAAGTAGTGTTCAGTAAGAAATATCTCTATTTATGCTACTTTATGGGTGTTAATAAAATATATTGCAAGTGCAATAGATATCTAACATGTTAACTTTTGTTGGTTACTGAATGATGTAATTTGACCTGAATTTCTTTAAATTCTCTAAAAAGTATTTTTTAAAAGTACATTCAAATAGAGTGTTTGAAAGAAAATTAAAAAACAATACTACACACTTATTTTTCATCTACTTACACAAGAAAACTTAAATGCCCATTAAAAGTAAGACATAGATAGTTGCATTGTTAGTATTATTAATTGAGTAAAAGTATATGCTATTTTAAGGAAAACATAATTCTTCATCATCATCTTATAAGACAGAAAATGAGAATCTTCAAAAATATAACTTGAGATAAATCTGTGAGAAAGGTTTAATTTTACTAGTTAAGTAATTTGAATGATGGAGTAGAAACATCAATAATTCTTTTACATTATTCATAAAAGAATTGTTCTGTTTTTGTCTAAAGTTATAAAAAAACATAGTTTCTGAACTATGTTTCCTCTAAATTTTCTTTGTACAAGATAAGCTACTTTTTTGTTCTGGACAAGCTTGCACTTTGTGAGTTTTCTTACACTGAACTACCATGCTGCTATGTTGCTACAGTTGTACAATGAATTCAAGACAAAATATATTTCTTTTTTTATTATAAAACTGCAAAGGTGACCATGTTGCAGTGAGAATACTATAATACTATTTGATAGTGGTATAAATTGGTGGAAACTGAGTTCCAGGGAATGTGTTACTTTGCTGAAATCTTTCTTTCAGATATTCCCACACCTCAATCATCTTATTTTGTGAAATAAAGAATGTTATTACCCCTTTAATTTCATCTCTTTAAAAGTCAAACTTCCTTTTGCTGACAAGATTTGGTTTGATGAGGGTATTTGAAGACTGGCCCTTGCAGTTAAGCATTTCATTGTTCTTCCAAGACCGTCAGAAGGTGATTTACCATGTGATGTAGCAAAAAAAGTTCCAAATACAATTTACTCCCAAATCATTCAGATGAAGGCATAAATTAATGAAATTTTTGCAGTTTTTATATTGTCCCGCACAACCATCTCTAAAATAGTACACCATCTTTACCTTACCATTTATCTCCTTGATGTAGTTGGTGGTTTGGCTTATGACTATAAACAAAGCCTACATCATGAGTCAAGTAATCTGAAAAAAACAAAGGTAAACTTCCTTCAATTCACCTCCTGTTCTGTGATACAAGATGATAGGATGCAAAGTGCATGATTGTTGATTCCAATGATTGTTGATAACCAATGCATCATCATCGTGCAACTCTTCTTTGCATTTCTTAAGAAACTTCGTTTGTGCTTTAGCAATAAAAGTGTGCCATTATATCATTCGTTTGTCAATTAGCTGATCGATAAATTTGTTTACTGACAATGAGACAGCAATTAACTGAAACCTGTCAACAGTCATCCATTGTTGAAACCTCATCTCCTACTCATTAAAATCATCTTTTTCCCTGCTTTCAGCTCCATCATTATCAGAAAGTTTTTCTTCAATATATGCTCTCAGATTTCGAATAACTAGACATCTGTCATACCAATGAAGCATACAATCTTTCTTATCTTGGTTACAAACAATCATATTGATGAGTTCATGGTAGGACTTGTCTAATTTGACTGCATTCAACATCAAAGCGATGTTCTTATGCTTGGTGCAGATACAAATTGAATGTGTCCCAGAAGAGCCAACACCATTTTGGCCTAAGGTTACTAAATTTGAAAAATCCTAAGTTTAAATTGTTTTTTCTTTAAATGCTTTGTAAGTCCACATAGAAGTCGTTCTTGCATATGGACATTCCTCCAAAGGCTTACAAAGTCCTTTTTGCACAGCATCTGTCAACTATACTCATCATCACAGCAGAATGCTGTAATCATTTTTTTTCAGTTTCTTTTGACACTGGTTTCCCTTGTTTCCTTTCTGGTTACTCCATAATTCCTTTCTCCTCAGCTAATTTCCTGGCCTGCCGAGCCATATGTTCTGAAACATTAAAAATTTCATGAGATTTCTTGATTGGCCAAGAAAGTGGCACCATTGTTAGTATTTGAATTTTTCAGGCCCGGTTTGAAACTTTCAATTTCTCATTCATTAATGCTTTTCTGTACCATTACAACAATATTTTGTTCAGAAGTTCCTTTCTGTACTTACAAAGATTTTGCTGGAACTTAAATGAAATCACCAACTTGATTCCGTATTGTCGATTTTCGCTCTTCTAACTTTTTCTCTACTTGTCTTAGTTTTTGCTTCCAATACAAGATTTTGAATGTGATGTCACTGAGTGAAGCTTAACTTGACTAACATCCATCTCAATTAATGATGAATCCATACTTTCCCTGTTTGAATCAAAAGAATAGTCACACTCAAAATCAGGTTGTGTAGTATCATCTTTCTCTTCTGAGGAAAAATGTTCTTTCTTTTTCAGACAATTGTTGATGCTAACACAACACGAAGAGCATAACTTTTGTCCAGGTATGATGCGTTTGTTAGCAGCTCTACCATTAGTTGCCACTTCCAGGTTTATTTCCCTCAAGGAAGACTTCACAGCTTTTTTGTGCTTCTTAAATGGATCGCAGCACTTCCTTTGAAGTTGAATATACATCAATAATAGTTTTTGTTCATGATGTAAACATATTGTTTGATCATCATTAAACATAATGCCTGTTCTCAAAGTTAATACCCCAATTTGCTCAGCATCCATAATATGAACAGGTTTCAATCCAGTGGCTCTTCTATAGTCCAGCGAATGGCAATTTTCTGAAAGAATCCTGCCAATTGTACAGTCCTCATAAGAGCACATTTTGAAGTTTAGAATAAGAAGTTAAGCTACCAAGCAAAGATATGAATATAATGAATGAACAGTTCACCCTACTTATGTTAAAGAGGAAGACAAGCAATGGTTGGTCTTACGAAATATTTAATTAGATGAAAAAATTGACAAAGGAGTGACTAAATGCATTTATAGGTAAATTGTATGCAAACGTCAAAGACAACTGTTGTTATTTCAATAGAAGGAAATTTGAGTAAATGTTGTATCCTGGTTCATTCATTAGCTCAATGCTTCAAGAAGTGTTATTACAAGTCCAATTCAGTGGATTATGCAAACATTCAACACCTTTAACAAAGGAATTACTCATTACAGTATTTCATGATTACATAGTTCAATACTGACTATACAATAATTTGGTGAACAGAGATTAGCCATTTTTACTATATGGGTGATATCGGAGAACAATTAATAGTATTAAAACTGACTTTAGAATTGCATCAATCTTCTGTAACTCTTGTAGATAATATTCAGTTTTATTATAGAATTAACCTCAGTATAGTTTTAAGCACTATTTGAAATTGAACAGTAATTATCAATATATCATTTGAAATATAATTTAGCCATTTTGCTTTATAATTTAGTCGATTTTCAGAGGACTATTACTTTGGAACAAGGAAAAAAAAACGTCTCAGGTTTTTAATATAGTAAACTAGTATTTACTCCAAATTTGGTGTTGATAAGTTTTGTCAAACATTGGTTTCCAAAAATTTCAAAAAACAGGGTATGAATCCTTTAGTAACACTTAAAATTCTATAGTAGAGGAGTTTAAAGGGATTGTTTTAGGATACAAATAAGAGCTGTTTCCATACTTGGATTCCTTATATTTGAATTGGTCAATTTCAATAAAATTGGGTAAAATTATGAAAATAATTACAATGGCATAGGGTATTTGTGAAATCCAAAATGGCCACCACAAGCAATTTTTGACCAAATTTGGCTAAAATATAAATGTTTCTATTTCCAGGAAGAGAAAGAATTTTGCAAAAAAATTTGCAGGTATACTTAACCCATAGACAGGTACCATCAGTTAAAAAATCTGCCAATTCTGAGATGTTGGGTGTCCAAATGGTTTTTGCTTGGTGATTTGACATGGAATGACCCTACAGTTATTTATCCAGCTCAAGTTACCACTAATAATGCTCTAAGCTGTTAGTAAGTGACATAGAAAAGTGCAAGCTTCCACAAGAGATTAAGTTGTAAGTAGCATGTTCTGTAACATGACTTGTACATGCCATTCAAGATTTCTTTGCAGCTGCATGAGCTTACATACACAGTTTAGAAGGAACTTTGCTCTTGAAATGTACATATGAAAAATAGTTACTTTTATAAATTATTTGTTAATTCATTTGAGGAACTGATTACATAATTAGAGGATTTATCATAAATGGAGTGAGTGAGAAAATGTTAGATGAGTTTTGGGTTTTGCTGCTGTTATGTTTTTCTTAATTTAAGAGTTTGCTGTTAGGAGTTTTTAGAGAAAGGTTAAATACAAAATTTACTAACCAAAACCATCTTTAATATTACTAATATTCCTTAATTTATTCTTATAGTGATCAGAATTAACTCAAGTATAGAAATCATTTTGGAAGTTACATCTTAATTCATGTTATTCTTCCATCATATTATAATTTTTTTTTCATTAATTTTGAATGAACAAAAGTATTTTTGGTCAGAAAATATACTTCCATTAGCTTTATTTGTCCTATAAGCAGTTTTCTAGAATTTTAAGTGTAAACTGTTTTTACTTTCTTGTTGGTTCTTTTCCTGCTTTAATATCTAGA
Organism: Limulus polyphemus; assembly: GCF_000517525.1. Classification (NCBI taxonomy): domain Eukaryota; kingdom Metazoa; phylum Arthropoda; class Merostomata; order Xiphosura; family Limulidae; genus Limulus; species Limulus polyphemus. The sequence continues at coordinate 39,125 of NW_013666155.1, forward strand.
GTTTAAAGACTGATAACTTGTAGGTAGCTTACTGTGCAATAGAATGCATCATGTACTAACAATAATGTGGTTTATTATTATATTGAAAACAATCAGCAGTCTTAAATTCTTGGTTTGTTTTTTAATTTTAGGATTTGTTGACTAATTTTTTTTTGAAGACTTGGTTGTAGTTTTATTAAAAAATTAGAAAATATACATTTTTAGTATAATTTTTCATAGAAAATTTAGTTTATAGTAATACAAATCTCATTGTGATAATTTCTTTGATTATATCCTTCATTTAAAATAGAATAATTACTGTGATGGAATGTAATGCAGAAAAGCTTAGAATCTAATACCTTGCTTTTTTTTTTACAAATACTATGGATAAATTACCATTATGAAATGTTACTCTGAAATTTTCATTTAGTAGTGGAGAAAATGTAAAAGTACACAACAAAATGGGATCTTGGTGTAATAGTCGATCAGTCTCTAAAGCCATCCAAGCAGTGTGCTGTTGCTAGTGGTAGGGTAAATAGGATTTTAGGTTGTATCTATAGAAATGTTGAATACAAGTCTAAAGAGGTTATACTTTCATTGTATAGGTCACTGGTTAGGCCACATTTGGAGTATTGTGTTCAGTCCTTACCTTAGGAAAGACATTGAATTGTTGGAAAGGGTTTAGAGAAGGGTTACTAGAATGGTGCCTGGGATGCATCATCTTTTTATATTTAACAATGAGAATAGTAGGACTAGGGGACAGAAATATATATTTGGGCAAGGTAGGAGTCATCTTCAGCTAAGACTGTTTTATTTTTCTAATGGGGTGGTTGGCCTTTTGAATGGGTTGCCTTCGGATGTTGCAGAGGCAGTAAATTTATGTAAGTTTAAGAAAAAGTTTGATAAGTATATGAATGAAAAAGGCTGGGTTTAAAATTTTTATTTATTTATTTTTTTAATCATATTAATTTGGTTTTGAGGATGGAACAGCCGAAATGGACCAACAGGTCCCATGTTGTCCCAAAATATTATGTTATGTTCTATGTTATGCACGTAATTGTCACTTAGAGTGCTTATTATAATTATAACAATAATCGTGTTAAACATTATACTGTAACAATATAAATGTTTAGGCATATATGGTAATAGTATAGGATAAAAGTAAGACAATAACATAATGTCGATGATTTTTGTTGTTAAAAATCTTTAAAAAGTATTCTTCTCTTGAAATAATCAATTTTAAGAAAAGATTGCTGTTTAAACTGTAAAATAATTATAAGAATGAAATATTTGTTCACTTGTTGATTATGTTGAGCACATTCTATTTGTTAAACATTTGTTATGTGATTTTTTTTTTTCTAACTTTTTTAAGGATATGTTTTTATTTTTACATCTGGATTAAAAATTGTATACAACTGTGATAAATCCAAAAGTGATGAAGATGTATTTCTGGTAATACATCTTTATGATGAATTAAAAATATAAGTAAACACATGATCACTTAGTCATAGGGGATTTGTGGGAAATCAGAAATTTCAGAATCCTCTGGTCAAACTTAAGACTGTTAGCTGTACTTGAAATCACTGAATTATACACTTTCTTTTTATTTTCTCAATGATTGTATTTACATTAGATTTTGGAGGTGTATGTGAATGCACGTATGAATTTTTTTTGTAAGCCAGGTAGTAAGGAAAGCATGACTGTTAACAATTTACAAATTAAATTTTTTCCTGTGCTTGTATAATTAGTGTAATGTTAGCAAAAAGGTTTGTAAATTTATGCATTTTCCTTACCTAGGATCATCTCGATCATATTATTTGAAATATTGCAATTTTTTGGTTGCACTGGTATTTTGTACTTTAAAAGTCTTTTTGTTTCTGGTACCTTCTGGTTATTAATAAAACTTGTTTAAACCATAACTTTGACAAATTGCAGATTAATCATGACAATCTCTGCCAGTTTTGGAAGAATTCTGCTTTGAAAATAGCACTTTTTTATATATATTATTCAGTAAATTCAGACATTCCTTGATCAATGAAGACCTTCTAGGAAAAAAATAGTTATGTGAGAAAAAATAAGAAAATATCAGCCAAAAAATAAAATTTATATTAAGTTTGTACCAAAACAACAACAACAAAAAAAAACCTTTGTTTATAAATAATTTAGAGCAATGTTTCTTTATCCAGATCAAATAATTCACGAGGTATAATATATGGATAGTAAAGGGACAACATATTTGGATAGGTGTTCAATGTTGCAGGACTCCATAAATGACTACTTTAAGAATTAGCAAGCATATATTGATTCTTTGTTCAATACTAATAATTTAAAAACAACTTCAAGGTGTTTCTCCCATAGAAAAAGGTTATAGGATTATCTTATAATCAGTCATTGCATGTGAAGTCTGATAAGATCTGTAGTGGAATCATTAAAAATCAATGCATAAGTTAACTTGTATTCTTTTTTAATAAATTTTTAAAATTTGAATGCTTAAATATTTAAATAAGGAGGCTGTGAAATGTTTATTATATGCAAAATACTAATTATTTTTTTTGTATACAATATTGATTTTTGCTTTTGAAGCACTGTTGTACTTTTACATTTTAGCTTCACTGTTATTGAAAAACGAAATGGTAATGATTGATTAGTCTGCTTTTAATAAAAAGAACACTAAATAGTGAAAAACACATACTACAACAAACATATATAAGGAAATATTGTGCCTGAAGCAGTGTGGCAGTCAGATTAATGATTGAAAATCTGAATGTGTTTGTTTTATCTTTGCTTGCACAAAATTATACATTTATTTTTTATATCTTGCAGACAGGAGTTAAATGAGTAAGTATTCAGAAAAATGAATGAAAAAATGGCAGGTGTTGAATCCTTAAATTTATTCTTCTAGAAACATTCACTAACTCATTTTTGTCAATCTCAGCTAGCTAATACATGTACCTGTATTGCTGCTGGTTTAATACAGGAGTAGATTACTTTTGTTTGGCTTGATATCAAGGTAATCCTGTTTTCTTTTTCTTTTTTGGGAGGGAAGTCTTCTAAAACAGCATTTCAAGGTTCTGACTTCATGTGATAGTGCATTTGACATTGTGACATTAAGTTTAGTTGTTTAGTGCACGAGTTTCGTGGGAAATTGTAGCCAGATAACAATATGCAAGATAAAATTGTATTTGGTCTTTATAATTTGAATTTCTTATTTAACTTGACTGGCTTTGAAATTGCTGTGAAGTGCCTTCAAGTTTCATATTTGTAGATAATTGGAACAAAATTTTTCATAGGTGACTGTTATACATAAATGACTACTATATATTTATGTTTTAAAACAAAGCATAATGAATAATTTAAATTTCACTTATTTTATGATAAATGACTAATAAAAAAATAATGCAAGTATTTTAAATTGTTTTTAAAGGGGTTGCTGCTGCTATATTAATCTTAACAAAATATGAACCATGGCTTCTTAAAATACCAATTAAAGGTCATTGACATGATAAAACCATCAAAATAGATAAGTTCATAGTTATACAATAAAAAACAGTCTGTAATTTATAAAAATTTTATCTTTTACATTTTTGAAGATAAGTCTTCAAGAGAGCAGAGGGTGGTGTAATTTTTTAAGCATATCTTCATTCTTGTTATCAAAGACCAATTTTGTTTGTTTAGTCACAGATTCAAATCATATTGTTTATGGATAAAATATGAAACATAAAACTTCATTAAACTTCAGTATTTAGAAAAGATTACAATTTCAGAAGATGGAAAGCATCAATGTCAAGTATAAAATCTTAATATTTGAATGACATCAATAACAAATAGAATGTCCGTATCTTTAAATTCACACTGATCAAGAGATCAGAATCATTGTCAATCCACAATGATAACAGGGAACTAATATTAGAAAATGCAAAAATAATTTACATTAAGAATGTAATTTTTCTGGCTTAAAAGAACTCGTTACATCAGCTTTGGCAGCAAAAGTAATATAATTCTATATTTTATATAAATATATCAATAGAATGTTTGTTATACCCTTACGAGCTCTGTAATGAATAGATAGTCATGTTAGTAGTGACATTTCCTAAAAGAAAAGGGTAAAAATGCTATTATTCCACTCTTCTAAACAAAAGCATGTTTTGGGTAATATGTGGGTTTATTAATAGGATTTTTTAAAGGTCTGAGTGTAATGTTTTACTCTAAAAACTCGTTCAAAAAAGATCATGCTCTTTAGCTTCAACATTATAAATTGTATATGTTAAAGTTTAAATACCAGAACTGTCTTTGGAGTAGTAATATGCATGTTTCTAAACTTGGATATGATATCAAAAAAATTGAAGCTGATACACAATTTTTAATGTAAAATCTGTGTTTGATTTAAGAATAAAAGAGGTTCATAATTTTTATATTGAAGCTTACATGTGTGCACTGTAAGGACCCCTATTTTTGTGAGCTTTTATTCAATGTGATACAAGATCAAATAGAAATGATAAGCAGATAAAAGTATTTTTCCCCCTTATGTATTACAGGTAGCAAAGGAATTACAAGTCACAAGAAAAGCAAACTCAAATAATTAAACAAAATTAGACTTAAAAGTGGAGCTCAACATTTCTAAGTTTTTGTAATAATGGTGATTAAATATTGAAATATATATTTCAAACCTTAAAAGGACTGTCTCAAAGTTTAGGTTAATGTACTACTGTATGTTTCAACTTCAGTATGAAATGTTATTCAGAATCATCTTTGCCTATAAACCTCAATGTAATTATCAGCTTCATGTATACATAATTTTCTATGAAATAGTATGTTTACATAGCTTTACATTAATAGGATGACACAATTAAAATTTTGAAGTGTCACTTCTAACTTATTATACAGATTATTAATCCACATAATGTGTATCCAAAGTTAATGTTTTTTTAATAAATCTGCAATTGTAAAAGGCTTGTATTTAATTTTAGAAAAACAAACTTGCAGTAATTAGCAAAAATATTCAATGAAGTTAAACATTATAATAACAAAACAAAGAAGAAATCAATATACAACATTAGTGAAGTAAATAGTAATGGTCACAGGTAATGAACATCAGATATGTCAGTGATATTGGGATGTTCTTTATTGTGTTTTGCCTATGCATTTGTTGACATTTTCCTCTTTTGTGTGTGTGTATGTACTATTTGTTTAACTTTTCATGTTTTGGTCTTGTGAAAAGTTGCTTTTTTTTTAAACTTTTCTTACTTTTTCAGGAGCCTTTTTGCTAGTGTATTGTGGATCTCGCTCTACCGCGGACCTGATGTACAATTCCAGGTGCCGTCAGGTGTTGGTTGTGTGTGTCTGTTTGTTTTATTGTTAGCTATTACATTGCAGGTTTGGGTTATGCACACCATTGAGATAGTGTTCCATAGGACTGCTAGTAGCTCTCTTTAGTGTTTTTTTACTTCATAAATATGTTCGTCCAGAACCGTACACCCATGGACTAACATGAGTAAAGCAAATAGAGATTGCTACCTGTCTCTGATTCTCTGTGGCATTGAGATTCTTCCTACTGTGGATCTGATGTACAATTCCAGATGCCACCAGGTTTTGGTTCATCAACTCTATTAACGTGGTAGCTCTGCTTTTCAAAACGGTATTGTGGTCACCTGTTCTCCAGTGATCCAGTCCTCCGGACTACCTAACACATTTTTTTTCCCTTTTCTTCTAGTGTAGTATGGGAGTCCTTACCACTTACCAGTTCCTAGCCACTGAGGTGGTGGACCATGGAGACCAGTCCTTCTGAGTGATGAATCACACCACTCAGTTCAAAGTAGGGCGGGGCATTCTGAAGGTGCCACTGGTATATTGCACTTACTACTACAGACCTGATGTACAATTCCAGATGCTGCCAAGTTTTGGTTGTAGCACTATACCATATTCCTGTCTATATAGCTGACCTATTTTCCTACAATGACATTCCTCCTTCCAACCATTCTCCAGAAGTACATTCCTGGTGTCTCTGGTTTTGGCTGGAGATGGCTCGGTCATGATTAGTATCATGTGTAGATGGTGTGATGCCCTTCCTACCACAGACCTGATGTACAATTCCAGGTGCTGCCAGGTTTTGGTTGAAGCACTCAACCATATATCTCTTATTGCAATTTGCCCCTCAGGCCGAGACGTTCCTTCTTCCTACCATACTCTGGATGTACATTCCCGTTGGGTCCAGTGTTGGTTGGAAATGGTCCAGCTAACTAAATCTTCATATGTATTCTGACCGATATCTCTCCTCCTACTGCAGACTGGAGATACACCCCATGTTCGCAGTCCCTCTTCCTACCATCTGCTGGATGTTGGTTCCCAGTAGATCTGGTATTGATTGTAGCTGGATACAGCACATTTTCCCACTTGTGTACAGTTGGATATCCTCTTCCTACCATGGACTGGAATTACCATACCCATTGCCATCAGGTTTTGGACTGGAGATGTCATCCTGCCAGGGCTTTCCACTTTCATACCATCTGCTGAATGTCGGTTCCTGGCAGATTTGATGTTGATTGTGTTGGAAATGCACACAAGTGGAGACTGATTTTGATATGGAAGCTCATCTTCCCTACCAATTCCCATTATGAGGTGAAGAGGTAGGTGATCCTTTACCTACTGTGGATCTGATGTACAATTCCAGATACCACTTTGTGTTGGATGAGGTCAAACTACCACTACAGTCTGTCGCACCATAGCCTCTGGACACCCAGGTGTTTCATTCATTGGTCATACATATTCTGGGATTCATTCATGTTTATCCATCTTTTATGTTCTCAACACAGTCATAAAAGAGTGAAGAGAATACTTGGATCAGATGTGGTACAGTCTCACCTCTTGGTCTCTCTCATTAGGCACTTCCTAAATGGGTGTTTTTTGTTGTTGTTGTTTTGTTTTGTTTTTTCATATGGATATCCAAAAGCAGGAGGTGGAAGGCTAGTGGCATGTGTTGAAAATGTGTGCCAGTAGAGAACAGTGTTACTCGAGAACAGCTATTTTGTGAATGGAGGTAAGTATCTATTGGAAACACATTTTCAGTAGAAGAAAATGCTAACTTTAATATAATGTTGTGTATGTGCATGAGGAACACTCCATTAATAACTTGCATGTAAATGGATACATGTTCATATTCTCGTATGATATTGTATAAATGTTTGAATGTAACTGTTCTAACTTGAAGAACTTTTAATATACTAAATTGATTATAGCTTGTGAAGATACTAAGATACATTTTTATCAAAACTTTAGCCTGTAAAAATACTGAATGAACTTAGATTAATTTTGAATCTATCTTTATTTTTACTGTATGTTTCATTGAAAATATTGCAGTTAAGTGAAATTTAAATTCTGATCAAAGCAAACTACTTACATAGCTTAGAACTAAAAAATGAACCCAGTAATAAGTATAGATAATTCAATATACTGTTTGTACGTTCTTATATTTTAAAAATCAGAATACATTGTTTCATCAGTTGAGTATCTTCTCTGTTGGAAATATTTTTTGGAAATATTCTAAGCCAGCTTCGGATATTTAGGTTAGTTCTAAATCTGTGCACTTAGCTAACAGTACAAAATAATGCATACCATGAAAATATATAAAAATAGATGTATTAAGCATTCTAACTGATACTGTCAGTTAAAGTAGCATTACAGAAAAAAATACAACTAATTTACAAAGAAACATAAACACTAGTGATTTGCTTCATACGTTATCATCGGATTCATGTTCCTTGAAAAACTTGACATCAGTATATTCAAAACTCAATATAATCCTCCCTAACAACATCTTGTGACTAAGGAAAGCCATTTAAATGACTCCAACAGCATAACTCTAGAATAACTTGACATATGGACTAAAAATAGTATGACCTGACAACTTCTGTTTAACTGTAGAATCTGGAAGAATAGTACAGAATGTTAGAAGAAGAAAAAAGCAGTGGATAATCATACAGAAAAAGTGCAGTTACAATGTATGAAAAACCTTTGAGCATAAACAAATTGACTATTAATGTGGTAATGAAGATAGAAGAATGATAAAATTAATATTGCATTCTGCAGTACTTGACACAGCTGGACAGGAAGAGTTCAGTGCTATGAGGGAACAGTATATGAGGTCTGGAGAAGGCTTTCTCTTAGTATTTTCCATCACTGACCGAAACAGGTAAGTTACATATTGGTTTACAAGTGTACATGTATTAATATGATTGGCTTGTTGTGTGTATTGTTAACTGTATTAAACCAGCATTGAACATTCTATGAAGTTATTCAAACATAATTCTAACCATTCTGTA
>NW_013666155.1:48301-58275 GCF_000517525.1 Limulus polyphemus
AAACAGATCTTACGGGTAAAAGACCGTGATGAATTTCCAATGTTGTTGGTGGGCAACAAGTGTGACTTAGAACATCAGAGAATGGTATTTCTTGCATATAATAACATTCAGAAAAAGTGAAGTTTTTGGAAGCAAATGGAGATATCTCAATTTACTGTGTGTATGTGTATAGTGTATAGTAATGATGATGTTATTTTTTTTTCCCAGCATATGTTTAATCAAATGTAAATTCATCAAACTTATTTTGCTAACACACATTTTAATAACCACTAGTAGTCACTTTCTGAATTTTAACATTGGAGCAGGAGTAGACTTTCCCAACTTATGACTCACCTGAGTAGCCAGGCTATTTTTTTTGTGACTCCTGCTCAGCTGGGTGAGTGGTATACTATTCTAATACATTTCAGTAAAGTCTAGTAGTTCCCTTATAAATAATTCTAAGATATAATATGTTTATCTTTCACTATGTTTTGTTCTACAACAGCTTTAATATCACTTGCAACCCATTACTTGGGGGCTATCCACAGTTTGGGAACCACTGCAATATAGAACATAGCTTTATGAACATTGTATATTTAGAGAGCAGATGCATTGCTATAACAGTCTAGTACATTTAGTTCTGTATTAAAATATAATACATAGATGATAAAAATAGTTAAGTGTATATGTGGGAGGGAATTGTATTAAAAGATATAAATCAAAACATGCACACAATTATTGTTCTTTAAATTTTGAGAGTGTTTGCCTTCAAAACATCTATTTTGATCCAGCTACGTTAAACAAACTGCTCTCTACTTACTACACACAAGCCATCTAATATAGGATAAAAATTTTAACTACATCTAGAATAGTGTAATAATTACAAGAGGTCTCAGTGTAACAATAATATTATGGTTAAACATACATAACTGCAGAACAGTATAGCAAAATGAAACTTAGCTGAATGGACAGCAACTGCCTGTTGTCATCCATTCAATTAAGTTTCATCATGAACACTGCTATCAACAATCTATCAAAGAATATAACAAAACTGAAAAGTATGCAGTGAAGTCAATTACATGTGACAGAAAAACCAATGCACATAACTCTAGCACAACATAGTAAAATATCTATAAAGTGTGCAGCAACTGGAGTTGTGTTGGTTTTTCTGTTACATGCAAGTTACTATTTCACCGTGTTGTTAACTATAAAGTGTGCAACAGTTATTTGCATGCAACATAAAAAACAACACAACTTCAGAACAACACGGTGAAATAACTAAATTGTGCAGCAGAGTAACTTGCATGTAACAGAAAAACCAACACAATTCCAGAACAACACGTTGAAATAACTATAAAGTGTGCAGCAGTTATTTGCATGCAACAGAAAAACCAACACAACTCTAGAACAACAACCTGAAATAAGAATAAAGAGAGCAGCAAAGTCTCTTGAATGCAACAGAAAAACTAAAAGGTTCAACAACAATATAGGAATAAATATGAAAAGAAAGTGAACTTAAAGATAATTTAGTACCAATGTAATATATGATATTCTCAGAAAGATGGATTAGCATACCATATCTAGAGAAAATTGTGGAGATAAGAAAGAATATAAAATGCCACCTTTTGAAAATATCTTTATTCTGGTAATTTTTTCTTTTTCTGTGGAGCTGAAAAAAATTCAATTAACCACCTTACTAATAACAGTAATACAAAAGTTTAGAAGTTTTGTTAAATATTTTTTATAATATATATCTGTTCAATTTTGCCATTTTAGGTTTCACAGAATGATATCCAGCAACTAGCCAACCAGTTAAAAATACCTTACATGGAGTGCAGTGCTAAACATAGACTGAACGTAGATGCAGCATTCCATGACCTGGTTCGCCATGTCAGGTACTTTCAGAATTATTAGCTGCATTTTCCAGTGAATTTAATGTTTGTTACTTCAAATGACTATCTACTCAGAGTAATGTATAATAACAGGTACTTTCAGAATTATTAGCTGCATTTTCCAGTGAATTAATGTTTGTTACTTCAAATGACTATCTACTCAGAGTAATGTATGATAACAAGTTTCTGAATTATTCTTTTTGTGAGTAGGATTTCAATTGTATGACCAATAACTACAACAAAAGTATTGAATGGTTCTCGTCAATGAGTACTTGAGTTCTTATAGGTGTGACACATAGAAGTTGTTGAAAACACTTTTAAAGCTATCTGTTACAGTCATAGTGCGGGTATAGTTTGACTTTCTGTATGTATAATAATTACTGTTATTATATTTATCATATATATGTATTTATGAAGTTGTGACCTTGACTATGTTCCTCTGTCAATTAAACAAATCATTTCAATAATGAAGCTTAAGATATGAACTTGGAAAGAGAGAATTTTATTAAAATGGTAGCTACTTTTTCACCATATAACCTAACTTGAAGACTGTGAGATTGGCCTAATTTTCATGCCTTCAGGCTATCTGTAGTGTGAATGTGTTACCCCTTTTGTTTCTCGAATAATGCAGTTACAATTTGAATAAAACATGTCAATGTCTCTAGAAAGTCTTATTATTATTAGCTGCAAAAAAAGATAGGTTATATACAATATACTGATCCAAGAATAATAGACAAATCCATTAGTTTTTAAATGTCAGTGTTCACCAGGAGACTTTACTAAAAAAGCATGTGTGATCAAGATTGTATATAATTTATAATAACATTTTGGAAATCTGATAACTCAAGCATTTTTAGAAGGAAAATTTATTTTATGAAAGCACTGGAGCTATAGGCTTTTCTGGTATTGAATTTTATAGACCTTTATTAATAAAATAAACTCGTAATTGGGCAAACTTTAACACCAATGTAAAATTTTAAGTTTTTCAATTTGTTAGCTGCTAATAACCAAGATTTTTATTTGCTACTTAATCTTAGTGTGGCAAGTGACTTTGTGTCAGTAAAATATTATTGTTTGGACAATAAGTAAATTATTCAGGTAACAGAAGCTAAATTAACGGAAAACTTTTGTTTGGTTGAAGTTATTTTAACTTTCTACAGTCTTAGTTTATTTGCTGTTAGTTTTAAACTTAATTTTTAGATTATATTTTTAATGAGTTTTGTGTTTGTTTTTATCTTCCTTTCTGATGTTAAGTTTTGATTCTACAACTGCCATTATACTGAATTATGAATAATTATAACAGAGAAATATATCAACTTCTTTACATCATAAATACAGTTATTATTCAATAATACTTTAATTTATGTCTCTACAATGATATGAAGTAGTGGTTAATATAAATCCATATTTGTCTATTTTAAAAACTTATTATGAATTATTCATTTTTCAGAAAATTTCAAGCAGCTGAGCGCCCACTTGTTAAAGCATCCAAACCCAGCAATAAAAAGAGATGCTGCACCATTCTTTAGTTTTCTGGTTGACCAACTTGTAATTAGACGTATGAGACAAAAAAAAAATGTCTAGATTTTACGTGTTTCACAAAAATTCCAAGTAGCTTCAGAAGCTTTTACACTAGTGTCTCAACATTTCCTTTGTTTTTAGCTTTCTCAGTTATATTGCTTTTTTTCAATAAGTGGAAAATACAATTTATGATAGCTACTTCCCAGTATTGTATATACATTGATGTGACAAGAGTTCTTACATTTGATCCAATTAATTGTTTATTTAAAAACTGAATTCAAATATGTTTTCAAGACTCACTGATTGAAATTGAATTTCTTTAGTTTTTTTTTTTATACCTTTAAATATTCCAGGTCTGCTAGATCAGTTTATGATAAATTATGACTTCAAAATATATGAATTGCAAGAATTAACATTTATTGGTTTATATGAAAATTGTAAATATCATTATGACAAAAACCTTTTTATCACTAGATGATTATATGTGCAAGTGATGCTAGTGTATTTTCAAAAATAGTCATTTTTAATAAGAGAATAACATAGAAAGTTATATACCATAAGTATAATCATTTGTGTTATTATATAAAAAGGTTTCAAAAATTGGCACTTATTAAATATAGTTTTTGTGGTTTTACAGAGTAATGCTATGATCCAGGAAGTTATTGTGTTAAAATGTAATTAACTGAATGTTTAAACAAATTTCTTTCAAATCATTTTTTAATTAGGATCCCAATTTTTTTTCCTGAATATAAGCTTCGAATGATATAACTGATATAATGTTTTTGAAAATATTTTTATAGAAGCATCAGCCTACAAAGATATTTGACTTTAAATTCAATATTTTTGTACTAATATCTTTGCCATCCTTTGAGATGCATACAAGTCAGTCCAATTAGTCTCTTGTCATCTTGCATTTGGAACTGTAAAAAATGTTTAAGCTTGAAATATATATAGGTATATTTCTACACACACATACACTAGTGTTTTTAACATATTTGTTATATAAATTCTTTGTATGATATTAGATTTGCACATAAGGAAATTTAAAGGTCTATTTTTATATAAAATTATCTTTATTGATTGCTGTCCATTATACGTGTTATTGACAACACTTTTTACAATCTTATCAAACCCTTTGATTTGTAAGTTAAAAATACATTTCAAACAATTTTTAAGAACTTGTTGCAAAAACTGAGATAATCAATCTGCAGTAAATTTAAATGTCAATAAATTGATCAAGGAAAGATTAAGCAAATTTTTAAAACTTAAGCTAGTTGATAATTTTTTATGGAAAATCTTTGTTTACTAATCTTTGAGAGAGAGAGATGTGTATTTGAAAATCAACATTTTTCAAAGGAAGTTGTTTTCATCAAAAGCATTTTTCAAGTATGTTAGGTTTTATTTAGAATTTTGGAAACTTAATTAAAGATTGTGTTTGAAAACTGGTGTACATGAAGTTTTGTCATGATAAGTAAGTAACTAGATAACAAAGCACAGTATGCTACTCATCTGATTCCAGTTTTTATTCCCAAGTATAAGGTATGACATGTTCAGTTAGTGGTAATTTTGAAACTGCATTAGATAAAATGGAAATTTTAAACCTGATATGAAATTATTAAATTTTAAAGAAAACAAAAATGAAATTGAAATGCTGTAAATGAGATATCTTGACAAAGCCTGAATTGATCCAGTTATATAAGAATGAAATGTTTGAAAATATTAATGATATTATTGTGATGTTTCGTCATACATTATACCTTCCAGCTGAAAAAGCAACAAACAACAACATAAATTTGTTATTACTGAGGGATTATCAGTGGTAGATAAAATGTTTTTATACACCTTTTGTTAATGTTTAAAGGTTTAAACCTAATTTTGGCCATACACTGCAATTAATCATAGCATATGTCAGTGATTTTGTCTTCACATTTTTTTTACTTTAATACTACAGTTTATTTGAAAAGCGAAATAGAATTTGTTTTCAAGCAAATGATAGAATTTTGATAAGGATTAACTTAAAAAGAAATTCTCTAGTTTCATTACCATGCATTTAATTGTATAGATCTAAAACTTTCAAATGGAAAAAATTCTAGTTGTACAAAACTTGTTGTACTATCTATATTCAGATTTTCAATCAGGTTCTTTCTAGTAACTGAAATATCCTTAGAACTTAGCTTCTTTTCTTTTTTTGCTATTTAACATGTCATAGTTTGCTCTTTGTATAGCAGGTCTCAGTTAACAGAATTACAGATTTGTAAAGTACTTCATTTTTCTTTACACAGGCAGACCAGTTTTCTCATCCTATAGCAGTTCCATGTTAACCTAATTATAAATAATGATCTCAGGATTGCACTTTTTACTTCCTTCTGTACTTTTAAACTAACCTAAATAGATTTTAATCTCAAATTACATATATGTACCCAAACTTACCACAGATTTCTCTTTAAACAGTTAACCAACTACACTTTTTTTTTTCCTGTCAATAATCCTAAGTTTAGGTAATTGCTGAATTGACTACATTGATTTGATATTTTTTGTTCATATGCATCAAAGTTTCTTTAATTTTTGTTTTCATCTTAAATAATGATTTCCTGGAAATGGGTAGCTATAATTCTGTTTTATATTTAATTCTGGTATTCACATCAATGGTAAAGAGGTATATAAGGTATATACAGTAATGGAAATACAAAGCTGTACATATAAGACTCCTAACCAATGAGTAATGGTAAATAGACAGTGAGCTTATTAATGGTACTAAACATTATGATACAAAATAAAAGTACGTTGTAAAATGCACTTGTAATTTGTATCTAAACCATTTGCTTTACACTAAACATTACAACATTATTTTCATTTGCCATGCAGTTTATTAATGCACAATTGTAGAATATTTTCCAAATATCCTGTATTATTCCACACAATTCAGCCAAGTTGTTTTGCACCCATATACCTTTAGTAATGTTCATACTAGGACTTTGTGTAGGTCAAGCCATGGTTGCGAGTTTTCCATTGGCCTCTTTACTGTCAAGATATCATTTCACTATATGTGCTGTATGTTTAAGATCATTGTCTTGATGAAAGATAAATCTGCACCCAATGAGTTGTGTACCTGAGGGAATGGTATGATGAATCAGAATCTACTTGTAAGCAGTCAAGGTGCCATCACTTTTATATAGCTAAGATGCAGCCCCAAAGTTGTACTTATCCCCTACTATCTTTAATTAATATAGTGTAAATTGACAGTCACAATATTCTCTTCTCTTCCATTAATCAAACTGTCATTGATTGTTGCCAAACATTACAAACTTCCATTTATCTATAAAATGTATGTCTCCAACTTTGCTTATTCTATGGTTTGTGGTTCATTGCCAGTTTCAAGCTTTTGGTTACTTCTTCTCAGCAGTGATTTTCTAACAACTAAGACTTCCATTGAAGCCACTTCATGCTAATGTATATGTATCTTACTGTTCTAAATATGACATTCACATCTTTATTTACAGGAAGGCTGTTGGCAAGATCTGTCCTTGACTCTTGATGATTTGGTAAAGAACATACCCTGAAATACTTAACATCACTCTTAGAGAGTTTTGGTTTTTTGCCTCAACCATTTCTATTTAACATACAGATGTTAATGTGTTTTTTGGGTTTTTTCACAGAATACACAGTGCCTATTTCATGCAAACAGCTTCTACTATAACATTGATTTTCACCATAATTTTTATGCATGGAGTAGCCTTGACTACCCAGAACTTTATTTCTACATGCTTTTCATGTGGTATTTCAGTCCTGGAAACAGTGTGACTGCCTGTTGTTGTTTTTGTGTTAGGTTTTTAATACAACTTTTATCTTGTTGGTTTTAAACTTTCTGATTGATTGCTTATCAACCAGCCACAGTGTAAACTATCAACACATGACTGCTCTTTGGTGCAGTTAGTTTTTGCACAATAGATGAGTGACATTCCAATTGTATGTGTTTCTGATACACTTTATTCACAGTGATTCGATAATTATATCAAATTCTGTGTGTACATATAAAAAGGTATGAAGAAGGGAGCATTAGACTAAAAAGAGAGGGGGGAAGCATTTTATAATTTAACTATTCTGGAAATGCCAATTTTATGGTAAATTATGTTTGTATCCTAATTTCATTGTACAACATTAAGTGTTTTGAAGGATAAATATGTCCTGTAATTTTAATTAGTTCCAGAGCAATATGAAGTCTATAACAGTGGAAATTTTGTAATTGATTTATATATAATTTCAACCTTTCAATATTTTTTTTAAATCACCAGTGTTTACAGATTAATTCTTGTATACAGTTCTGTATTGAAGGCTAGTTAATTTTTTGTTTTGTTTTTTAAACACACACCAATTGTTCACATTTTTAATGGGTTTGTCACTACTTTTGATTGTCTTGCTATAACTTTATGAAAAATGCAACTTCCATATTTTTGATATTGTGTCTTTGTAAGTTCGATGGTAAGGAGTCAAACATAAGAGTCCAGCTTATTTTGCATACTGTGACACATTATTAGTGACTTGAAGTACTGTGATTCGTTAACCATAAATAAAGGGATACAAAACTGAACCAAGTTTTCATACAGATGTTAATGTGTTTTTTGGGTTTTTTTCACAGAATACAAATTGAAGAGCTGTTTTCCAAGATGTCCTCAGTCCATTGATAGCTTTTTATTGGTGAATGACAGAAAATTAAAAAACAAATTGAAAGTATTTAGTACTTATGCCATTCTACTTATGTGGTTACAAGTGAATTATAAAACTTGATAAACCTATGAAACTTTACCCCACCAAATATTAGATGCATTGCTTTCAAAATTTCCTCATTTGTCAAAACACCCTCAATCTGTGGACTAGACTGCTTTTTGAAAAAACAACACAAGTGTGGGCGACTGAGTATGTCAAATATAACCTAATACAATAAAATGCAGATTGAAAAGTAAAATTTTACAAACCCTAATAGTCGCTCTTTTCTCCTTTTTTTTTTCTTTCTATGTTATAATGATATTTTTTTCACCAAAAATTGCCGATAATGAAAACTTACAGAGGTAACATTTTATTGTATGATCTAAAACCCTTTCTTAAGAATTTAGACTTTCAGTTATGAATAGAAACCTAATTTTACAAGAAAGGCTTTTTTTGTTCACAATTTCAAACAGTCTCATCACCAACATTCTTTATAGCCCTATTGTAAAAATCCTCTAGCTGTCAACTGCCCCATTTACCATTATAGAAAAGGTAATTGCATTTATTGATTTCTAGTAATATCTGAATATGAAACTACTATTATAGACAATCAAGTAATGCATTATTTGTTATCTTAGAGAAGTATAAAGCATTTCAGGACAAGTTGCAAAATGTTAATGTAGCTTCCATGATCAGACCTTTTTACAAAAAAATAATACCTAATGCTGAATTTAGCACAAACTTGATCAGACTTTTGTATGTTCCAAACCAGAATTTTAAAAATGTTCCAAAATTTTATAAACACGAAATATATACTATAGAAGAGTGATAAAGGTGGTATTTGCATACCAAAACCACTTATGCTTAGTATCAAACCAACTTTCAGTTTAACACCAATTGACAGTGTGATCCAGTTAAGTTAGACAAATGTAATAAAGGCAGGGGATGTACAGTATGGTAATACACTAAATGAACTGCAAATCTTTAAGTTTGTAGATAAAACGAACTCCTTCACTATCACCAAACTACTATCTAAACATGTAGCATAGAACAAAACAAACCCCTTTAAAATGAATATTATAAAAATAAAACCAATAAAATCAAAAATGCATATTAATACAAAGTAAGTCCTTTACACAAAATACAGAATAAAATGCATAAAATAAGCATTTTAAAGATAAAATACAAAACTAAAATTTACGCATTGTAAGTATTATATAACCTCAATTTCAAACGCAATACAAAACCTTAAGAATAAGTAAGTGCTGTCTTGTTTAAGTAGGAAGAATTATGAAAAGGGCAGGACGTATAACGGAGGAAAGGTATAAAAGTAGAGAAACGTTGAACTGCTGGTTGTATTTTATAAAGAAATAATCAAAGACGAATAAATCTAATGAAAGCAAAATTGGGATTAAGAATAATAATAAAACCTTTTATAACATAATGCAATACGATTCTCTTTCAGTGTACAAGAAAGCAAAGAAAATAATATTGAAATCCCTAAAATATACAAGATAACTACAAGGGATGTCTCCTCTTTTTCCATGAAATTAATTTATAACAAAACCCTTTAAAAAAATTGTACAATTAAATAATCCTTTTCAACCCAAACATATCACACAAAATACAAACAACAAAATTTGCTATAATGGACGTAGCATGTATCTATGTATGTGGTAGGATTAATAAATAGAATGTGGCGCCATCTATTGAATGGCACCACAAGCAAAAATCCATAAAAAAATTTCACACTTTTGGTATTCAAGATTCGGACGATTAGAAAAATAACGATGGAATGTGCAACAACCATCTCCTTATCACTGAACACAATTTTAAATAAAAGTATTCTCTTCACAACTTTCAACAGAACTGTTCCCG
>NW_013666155.1:58367-96981 GCF_000517525.1 Limulus polyphemus
CAGTTATTGTACCAACAAGAAGTGAAATATTCGTATCAGGACTTATTAAGAATAGATTTACTTTTAGTGAGTGGGGCATAGTAGAACCAAAGTTTTCAGCATGTCCTGAGGGATTAATGGTTGGAATAACTATCGTGGATCTGAGGTATAAAGATGTTATCATTAGGACCATGAATGCAACAATCCATAAAATTTAAATCGTGTGTGGCTGGGACATTGCAAGGTGTAAGACTTTGCAGGAAGTACTTCCATGAAGTACTCACATAAAGACAGCTTACCAGAACACTGTATAACCAGAGCTGTAGAGGTCGTACAGCTACTCAATGCCATAGATTGCTCACACAATATCAAGACATCTTCTCCAGTATACCTAATGACTTGGGTTAGACAAATAAAATATATCATACGATTGATACTGAAGATGCAGCCTCCAATATTCCAGATGACTCTCACTTACAGAGCAAGTTAAGAGTTTTAAAGCGATAGAAGCCATGAAGGATTGATTTGGCTTGTTTTTTGAATTTTGTGCAAACATATACGAGGGCTATCTGTGCCAGCCATCCCTAATTTAGCAGTGAAAGACTAGAGGGAAGGAAGCTAGTCATCACCATCCACTGCCAACTCTTGGGCTACAATTTTACCAATGAATAGTGGGATTGACCGTTACTTTATAATGCCCTAACGGCTGAAAGGCAAGCATATTTGTGGAAGGGGGATTCGAACACGCGACCCTCAGATTGCGAGTCGAGTGCCCTACCCACCTGGCCATGCTATGAGGGAACAAGGAGTGATAGAATCAATTACTAGTGCATGGGAATCATCTATTGTACTCGTGAAGAAGAAGAAAGGGTCCACAAGGCTCTGTGTGAACTGTCAGAAGGTGAATGAACTCACAAGGAATGATGAGAACCCATTGCCGAGGACTGACTCTACTTTGGGTTCTTCAGCTGGATTAAATGATTTTCAACATTGGATCTAAAGAATGAATATTGGCAAGTGTAAGTCAACGAAACACATAGAGAGAAGACAGCCTTTACAGCAGGAAATGGATTGTTGCAATTTGTTGTGAAACTATTTGAATTATATAAAACACCTGCTATATTTCAGTGACTAACAGGGTGTACTCCCTTTAAATTACCCTGAGATATTGTATTCATCTACTCGCATGAAGTAATTATAGATGGGAAGACTTTTGATAACGCATATGATTGGTTAAAGAAAGTTTTGAATTGGTTGAGAAAAGTGAACAATAAGATGAATTCCACGAAGTGTAATTTGTCCCATCAACAGGTGAGTTTTTTAGGATACATAGTCAGTAAAGAAAGAGTGTTGACAGACATATCAAAGATTAAATTTGCCCAGAACTAGCCAACACCAAAGGTCTTGTGTGAGGTAAGAGGATTTTTTTCTATTGTACTTTTAATATCATCATTTTGTAAAACTATTCTCTGGCAGAGGTCGTCCTATACACAAGTTAGTAGAAAAATCAAATAAGTTTCGTTGAACTACTGATTATGAACTAGCAATATCATTCAATAAACTGAAAGAAGAAATGACTGTTACGTCTCTGGTCGTTTGTTAATTACTCGTAAAAATTTGTTCCGAAGAACTTCAGCGATACAAGTTCTTTCTCAAATAAAACTAGTTTATTCTTTTTCAATTCAACTTTGCAATACACTTAAGTTCCACAGTCATTTTAACTTCAACACGCGCTATAATTCTCAACGAACGATTCACGCACTTTACTTACTAACGCGCTTGACTCAATTGTCCGTCTATATCTTTTATCTCTCTGTCTGCTATTTCCGTTCCGATTGATTGTCGGGCTTATATATTAGAATACAGCACATCTAGCAAACACTCGAGCATTTACGAACCTTCGAGATACTCATTACATGTTACCAGCGTCACATCCCTTCCGTGACGTAACATAACCAACAATCCTGTATTAGCATTCCAGAATTCTTGAAGATACACAGATTTTAGATACAAATTTCAGTGATTCTGCAGGGGTAATAGTGTTATATCACAAGTATAATACCGAAAATAGCATGTGATTGCCTATTATATCAAGGCAATGAATGCTGTTGTAAAGAGGAATTGCACAGCTCTAAAAAAGCTAGTAATTATTGTTCGATCCCTACATCATTGCTATCATTACTTATACGAACAAAGGTTTACAGTAATGAAATGGGTTGTGAATATTTGCAATCCATTAGGCCAAATAGTAAGATGGCTCCATAAATTTCAGGAATACAACTTTAACATTGTGCATTACCCTGGGCCTAGCCATGGAACTTGGAAGTTCTAACACATTCTCTCAAAGACAGTGTGTTAATGAAGAATGTAAACACCGTGAAAAGAAGAAATCATAAGGTAGTAAAGACGACTAACCTAAAGGACAACAGAATATAATCCAAGATAAGAAATCTACAAGCACTTAGTACTGATCATACCTAATAGACCAATGTTCTGTCGAAACGTGTTGTAAGTTCCACCATAAAATATATATATATATATTACCTTATGCTTATAAATCGCTGTTCGTCTACCTGTTATTAGACTACTATTTCTAAAGTAGAAGAGGACTTGTAGTTCAGTTAACAGCGTGGAAAGCACTTATTATAGGATTTAATTTATTGATTTTAGAGCTACAAGAAGTTAAATGTTTCATCTTATTTTTATCTGTAGCATAGCGGCTCATGAGTCATACAATGATTCCGAGTATTTTTTTCAAGTACAAACTTTATAGCTCCGTCAACTCTTGGTCGACTTGAGATCTTTTTACAGTTTTAGGCTCAGTAGGTCAAACCCTTTTGATTGATGTATTTGACCACGCCTTAGGTCTCAATGTTTAATTTATACTAATCCTGTTTAAAAGAATTTTAATTTTAGGGTAGGCTGGTAGAAATCCTGATGAGTAGTAAAACGGAATGAGGTATACCCGTGCCCCACGCTTGGTATTGCTGGCGCACAAAAATATAGCTAATAAAAAGGAGAAAAAAGTGTCTCATAGATTAATTTACTGTAATCCTGCCTAAAAGAATTTCAAGTATCACTGCTATTGAATATTCCCATTTGTTTGTATAGGCCTATAGAGGATAAAAGAAAACAATTGAGAAGTTTTTTGTAAGAATATGTTTGAATTGGAGTTCTGACTAGATAAGTCGGACATTATCTATTACAAAAAGAAAGTTTCAAAATTTCAAATATATTAACTTATTAGTATTTAATTTCACGACTTAATTAATTTAACATAGAATTATCCGAAGTCTGAACTGGAGATTTTATTTTATTTTGTTTATAGTTGTTATCCTAACATTATGACAATATTGCAGAAATAGGGTTGTTGGTAAACAAATATTTTTAAGAGTTTTGTGGACCATATATATTTAAATCTTTCATACTGTGATTTAATTTGAAAAAGTAAAACTTTCTTCCATATTCACGTTTTGATTTATTTGTAGTTTAGTTATTTTAAAATATTTGTGGCCATTTTTTTTATATTTTACATGGTTGCTAGTGTCAATTGAGTCCTTGTGGAAGAATCCACGCGCCATTTTTACAAATTTAAACAAAGACGACCGGTCGATTTATCGCTGGAAAAAAATCGCTTTTACAATGAATTCCACAGAAAACAAAACAGACATTGCTACCCAGAAAGCTAGAGAAAGTCTACAGGAAAAAGAAAAGGGGTCTGGAGACTTAAAATCTGAAACAAGTCCACATAAAAGAACTGCATCAGAAGTAAGCACCTAATTTAATCCTAATAGTAATACTACTACTAATACTAGTCTCCATGGTTTAACGAGCTTGTTACGGTTTAGTTGTACTTGTAACGTGATGCTTTTCGAGTCGTTGGCCGTGTAGGCTATTTTCAGGTATATTATTTATGTGCGCATTGAACTTGTTTTTTTTTGTTGTTGTTACCTTAGTTTAGGCCTCAAACTACATTTTCTTGGTACTTTTAGTTTTACTTTATATCTGTAGCCTGTAGATATACTATTAGTATTATTACAACAATTTGTACAACCAACTTAATAAATATAGAAATAAAATGTTTTCATATACATTTTTATCTTTAAAAGTTTCAGATCGTCAATTTAGTGACTAATTAAGATATTATTTGAGTGTTGGTATGATTTGGGTTAGTTTGTTTTGAAATTTGGGCAAAGCTACATGAGGGCTATCTGCACTAGCCGTTGCTAATTTAGCAGTGTAAGACTAGAGGGAAGGCAGCTAGTCATCACCACCCACTGCCAACTCTTGTACTACTCTTTTACCAACGAATGGTGGGATTGACCGTCACATTATAACGATCCCACGGCTGAAAGGGCGAGCATGTTTGGTGGGACGGAGATTCGAACCCGCGACCCTCAGATTGCGAGTCAAGCTCCCTAACCACCTGGGATCTATTTTTAAAAGTGATATATTGTGCCAATCTAATGATCAGATCCAAGAGACAATTTTTTTTTAATTATACAGTACAGTGCTGATACATAACTTAAAATAAATGGATCATACAATCTTCAATAATACGTAAGACTTTTAGTTATGGACCATGTGACACACCAGTGAGTCACAGACAATTATATTTCAAAGCCAAATTTACCTTGTGGTATATGAGTTTGGGACACTGTGGCTGCTCCTTGGCACCTCTTGAATGTTTAATTTGTTTTTACCCTCAATTAATTATGAAGCAGTTAACGTGTTAAGTATTACTGAATAGAACATTACTACATTTCTATTCAATCACATTAAAATATTTAACTTTTTTTTTTTTATTATGTAGGTAAACAATTTCAGTAAAGAAGGCAATGATGTATAAGTGTCAAAATCCTTATTTATAGTACATAATAAGAAAGCTGCAATCATGTTAAACATAATTTTTATTGTATGAGCTGTTCTATCAAAGTTTCTAAGTGGGATGGGCTAAAGCATTAAAATGCTGTTTATGTAATATTAAAAAATATACAAATAAAATAATAAAGCTAAAACAATTATCTTAAACTCAAGAAAATGTGCATGGGTAAATGTTGCAGGAACAACTATTTTGTTTGAGAAGCATATATAGAACAAGGTAACGAAACTTTCAGAAACATTGGGTCAAATCCAGGGAGTTCCAATGCATTCCCAGAGGTAGTATCATTAACATTTATTAGAAGATGTACATACCTAACAATCAAATGAACCATTTGAAATTCACTTTGGCCAAGTTTACTGATTGTGTGAAAATATACAGTACTTCCTTTCAGTTTTGGACTGCAACATAAATTAATAAAAATCTTTCATATTGTTTATGTTTATTACACTGAAAGATCATTGCAAGTTTCACACTGTAGCCCATTCAAACTATTTCACAAGTGAGAATAAATGTTTTACATATCAGTAAATTATGTAAATGCTTAACCACAACCCAGAGTTTAAATATAATTCTGTATGAAGTTTGTTCTAGCTTTAGCTAAAGAAATAGATTTAATCTTTAACTCACTTTATTAAAACTAAAAAAAATATTAAAGAATATTTTTTAACACAACCTTCTAACACCATGACACACTAAGAGGGTGTGCTACACAACCTCACACAGGGACTAGAACTGTCAAAGGTAAATTTTAACTAATGATTTATTAGATTCTAAGGTTAAGTACATCATTTTCACAGTAAGTCAGGCATTCTACCTTGAATTTGAAGGGTCGATAACCTTTCTCCAACGCCTAAGGTAATAGCTGTTACTGTTAGCGAATTAAGTTTAGAGCCCAGAAACTTGTAATCAATAAAAAAATGACAATTCAAAAAATGTCACTTATTATTATAGACTAGTATTACTATTAGATTTTGGAATATTTACTTAGAAACGACTTATCCTGCCACTAAATTTATATTTAGCATTTTAACTTTTATGCCAAGTATATTGGTAATCAATGCATTCAACCGATTTTTTCAAAAGATTAAGTTTTGATCCTTTGAGGATACTTTGGCTATTATTTTGTATATATTGATATTATTATCATAAATTAAAATGTACATTTAAATTTATTTAAACAGCCAAAAGTACGTACAGATTGTTGAGTAGGTTATATTAACATGATTTTGGAGCTTCATCAGTGTCATTACAGTGTATATTTTCATGTCTGGTTTTGATTTATCTAATGGTCGTGCAATTTGATAATAGTCCTGCAGAGTAGGCTCCGTCATAATGCTGTCATGACAAAAGCATACCACTCTCCCCAGCTTAATTTCTATAATCCATCTAGTGTATGAGTATGATGGTTTTCAAGTGACTGATTTAACAATGGTAACACAGAAATCATTGTTGCTTTATCCAGCAACTTGGTTGATATGTCTTCAAATAGAATAATATGATTACCTGTATCTTTCTCCAGCTGCTTGAGGTATGCGATGGTTCAATGAATGTATACTGAAAGCCTTATCTTGGTGAATTCATATCCTGTTGACCTAGTTTCCAGAAAAAGATCATTTCTGATTATGTTTTGTATTGTTGCCTGGAGCCCATGGATGGCTTTGGCCAGAAATTTTTGTGTTTGTCAAGTTGTGGATTCTTCCTGTTACAAAAGTAGTAGTTTGCTTACCATGGTTGGGATGCAACTTGTTGCAGGTTACTTTGGCAATATTCCTGGTGCACTGAGTGGATATGTATTTCCTTTATTTTCCAGTGATATTAAATACAATGTGTATCTCCATCTTCAAAATTCGAAGTCCATGATCTGAACACATTTGTGATCTGAATGTATGAATATTTTGTGTTGGAAGAGGCTGTTACATACCATACAATGTCAGTGTAGTTCTACTGTGTTCCATTCCACTGCAAATTTATATCTCTGTGACTTGCTGATTTTCATATTCAAGTTTGTTTAAATATAACCTGCTCAATCCAGTATGTTATCATTTGGATAGGCATGTTGTTGGCTGTCCAAACCAAAACAATTAGGTTAAAAATTCAGTAACTGAAACCATTAATTTTTGTAAATAACCAAAGTTTTTGTTCAATAATATGAAGAAAATATATTTAAGTGGGATTGAAGTGTAAAATGTTTTAACATTATAACTTGTATAATGGGAAATATAAAATTACTTTTAACTGATATGTAATATTTTCTATATTTGGCAGGTTAATAGTACAGAGGATGTGGAAGGGAAACAGAAGTTATTAAAGGTGAGTTGTTATAAACAAATTAGATATAGTGTTATTGTTTGCTTAATGTATAAGTTTATTTTATCACAAGTGACTTCTCTTTTGTAGTGTGCTTTTTTTTGAAGCAGTGTTTTTGTGCACTTCAACATTTTAAAACTGTAATATAAAATGATGCAAAAGGTGGTTATTGTCAGAATTTATAGTTATAGTAGAGTCACCAATTGTCAAAATAAAAAAGGCTTTTAGTTATATTTCATAATAGTATAAATATATACTATGTTGTTGTTGGGCTTAGGATTATTCTAGAGTAGGTGTCTGTGATTTGTTAGCAATAAATTCAACGATAAGTGAACAGCATGCACTTCATTTGTTTTCAAAATAATATACATATTTGGAACAAGTTAAACGTATGTACAACAGTCTTCACACTACAGAGATTATAGGCATATCATAAACACTGTATATGTTGTTCTCTTCTTCTTGTCAAAAGTCTACTTAGGCCTATTCAATTACTTTAGAATTTCAGTTGACAAACTGAACTATCTTCTCTTTTACTATCAAACAAGTGTTTTGTGAATGATTCACTTACTATTGTGGCATGAGTTACCATAATTGTTTGGTCTTCTTTCTTTAAAATATCCTCTGTTCCTTTTGTCAAAGTGCACTCTGGCTGATTCAATTACTTTAGAACCACACTTTGACAGAATAAATTATTATTCTTATATCCTTCTCTACTGTTAGTCTTACTCCAACATATTAAATGTTAGGCCTATTTTAATTGTTAGGCCTGTCACTTCTACGGTAATTAATTTCATACCGATCTTTTCCTTGCCTGTAACTTTACTCTTTTATGCTATTGTCTGTCTGCTGTTTCTGCTCATCTCACACTATTTATATGTTTATCAGTTAATTGTCTGCCCATCTTCTAGAAATCTCTATGTTCTCAACATCATTGTATTGCACACAACATTTGATAGTCTCAACATCAGTGAATTATAAACTGCAATTGTATGCTTTTAACTCTTATTATAACAAAAACTAAACAACAATAAAATATTCACTCACAAAATAAATTAATCAATTTTATCTAAACTAAACAATCTTTGATATCATGACAGTTATGTTTCCTTAAAAAAATAGTATAAGTAATGCTGTTACAATATATTTTCTGAAAAATATTTTTCTTAGTTGTCATTTTATTCTGTAGCATGTATTATAATGCTTTGAAAGCAATAAAATAGTTAATGACAATATACTTAGTATTGTTATAGGAGTGAGAGGAATATATGTATTGTATAGTTGTTTAACTCTTACCATAACTTTTCTATCTGATAGTGTTTGTGTGTGTACATGTATTATAATTCTGATTCACCATTCTTACACCTTCATATGATGTACTGATGTCTTTTAGGGCTTGAAATTATTTAGTTAAGCCATATTGCAATTCATTAAAGTTATTCACTTGTGACTACAATGCAGCTTTTAGTTGTGTAGTTGGTATTCAGTCACTTCTGAGTTGTTTTTCCTAAGACTTGTAGTAGTTTTTGAACAGGTAGTTTGTACTGGTTATTGTATCTTATAATCTTTTTCTCTTTTTTTGTTTTACAGACTGACCACAAAGGTATGTACACCATAATTTTTAGCTATTATAATGTCTGATTGAAGTTTTTTAATTGTTCTAGAATGTTTTATAATAACTTTAATCTGAATGATTATAAAAATTTGGGTTATTATCTGGTCTTTCCTGTAGGACTACGAATTTGCAAAAAGGGACTAGGAGGACCTGCTATTTTTGCATAAAAGAAATCAAATTAAAGCAATAGTTCATTAGGTATTATAGCCTGCATGAAATGATGTGGAAGCAAGTTTTCTATTAACTTTCTATTGTAACTCTAGGAGCATTTTCTAATTGAGTGATAATTTCAATTTATATATCATTAATATCGTTCTTTTAAGAACAAAATTTAATGAATACAACAGCAGACTTGCATGATAAACCAATTACAAAAGAAATCAACAGTGATAATGCCAATGTTTTTTCTATTATAATTATCCAATTACAAACTTGTGGACTAAACTGTTCACCAATTATTAAACTGATTAACTGGCATTGATCTGTAATTGTTTGATTAGTATTTTGTTAAAATTTTTTTACTAATGCAAAGGAATATACACATTCAAAAATCATGTGAGGAAAGGAATATAAACCTACATTTGTTTAAGCACCTAACCAACTAATATTAAAAAAACAAATGTTATAAAATTTGTCTGAAGTAGAATCCTTATTTGAGGCTTGAATATAGAATGCACTATTATGGCTACATTTTAGTATTACTTCTGCTTTCATTTTTATTTCTGTTTGTGAAATTTTCTTATACTGTTTTTCCCAGATTACAGTTTACATTTTGTAGAAAACAGACTTAGCTTAATTTTTAGTATAGTCTTGTTTCAGCAAACAGTGTGTCTTATTTTATTTATCAGTGTGTGTAGACTTGCATACAGAATGTATTTTAACTAGTTTTGTGGAAACAACTGATTACTAGTAATTAAAACATTTTTAGCCTTTTGATGACTATGATTTTTTTATATCAAAGTTTTGTATAGGTTTATGATTTGGCTAGTATGTACAGTTTAGATTTGCAAAATCAGTTTATTTTCTTCAGAAAAAGAAAATGGTGAAACAGAAGATAAATTAGAAGAAGAAGAAGAAGAAGCTGATGAAGAAGATGAAGAATTTCCTCTAGGAGAGGGAGAAGACTTTGATGAAGATGGAGTTGATGAAGAGGATGATGAAGATGGAGATGATGATGCATAAATTAGTGTGGTTGTGTTGCCCATCAGTGTATGTAGGCAGGATGGGGGCGGGGGTAATTCAGTTAAGCTAGATTTTAAATAATTCATGTTATTATAAGGAATTACAAATAGACAGATCACCATACCTCACAGATAAAAAACATTCATTGTAATTTTTCTGAAGAACATAGTTCATCACAATGGTTATTATTTTGATTTATTAGTGAAGGTGTTACAATCTGTTTTCATCTGTCATCTTTCATCGACCACTGATTGAGTTACAGTTGGGATTTATCTACATATAACATACTGTTGAGAGTATGCAGTTGTTTTCAACTTAATGGTTTTGTGTTATCATTTGTATATATCATTCCATTGGAAAGTAAATTGGCTATTCTGTAAATTGTTAGCTGTTTTAATAAGAAAGTTTCTGTGTCCATTTCAGTATGAGGTATTTTTAATTAAATTGGTATTACAGTTCAAAAAAGTAATGATACAAATTGGCATCTCGACTGCTTCTATGTCTGTTGTATACCAACAAGTGTGCTGGGCCATGGTATTGATGAAAGGCCTCATTGACATATTGTTGCCGCCTTTACTTTCACTCAAAAGTTCTTATAATAGTTATATGTTTTGTAGTTATTACATTTTGTCAGTGTATGAAATTTCACTTTACTAATGTACACTTGTATTACTGTACATCAGTTTGAGATGTGGATGATATTGATGTACTTAGTCCTCACACTTGATTGTAAGAATACAACTGGATGTGTTTGAGAGAGTTATGAGACTTTTTGATGAGAAATTGAAGTAAGGTTGGTTGTGTGTCTGTTTTTATTGTTTATACAATACTTACAATGTTAAGCTGTTTACCATTTTTTATTGATTATATGAAGGGTAAATTTTATTTGAGCCTTTTCCAGTTTTGGACTAACTGAAAGCAATCTATATTGATATTTTTAATGTGAATTAACCATCCTTTGTTGAAGAGACAAGATTGTTTTGATTCTTTTTACCAAATGTTATAATGTTTCATTTTCTTATAAATTGACAGTTTTTATTGTTCTGTAGCCACTACAGGTTCATGTAGGGAAGGCCAAATAAATTGGATTAGTAAAATTTGTATTCATTCTTTTGTTCATTTATTGCTATTATTTTCCATACTTTTATTTTAATAGGAAGATGGATCATATTTTTTTCAAGCTGCTTAATACAGTCATTGACAGAAGTGACTGATTAAATGTAACTGAACAAGAAACAAACAGATCACTTAATTATTGACTATTTGTTGTAAATTTCATTTGTGGAAACAAATTATAACAGACATAATAAGAATTTTCTTTCAAGGATGAATTTTGCAGTGTGTTTGTTAATGGTGGAGTGATTTTCTGTATTGATCTTTTTATGTCCTAAAGTTTTGTTGCAGTGGCCATGTTTCCAACTCTGTGCTGTGTTTTTCTTTAGACCCGAAGAAGACTCACCACAGAGTTCAAAATGTTATCATCTCGTTTAAACTTTAGGAAGGAAAAGATCCATAAAGAAAACCACTATCAAAGTAATTATTCTTCCTGTTAAGGAAAATCGTTTTATAAAGAATTAGTAATAACATTTTGATGCAACTGGCATACATTGCAATTCCATATTCATAACAAATCTTGTATCACTACAGTATTTAACTCTATTGAATTTCTAAAACTTAATTACAGGTATTTAATGTTCTAGGAATATCCTAGATTCATTGTAATGTAACTGCTTTTGGGCAAATGTGTAAGGACTATATGGCTTGTTTTTTCCTGGGTGTTGGCATTTTTTTCATTGGAAGTTAGTGGTTGTGCTGTCTTTGTTAGTCATTGTAAAAGTAATGTAATGTGTTGAGTACAATTCTAGTGGCATTATTGATAGTTGTGTTACATTTCACTAGACATAAGCTCACAGCTTTATTAGACATTATATTATTTCTTCCTCAAATTGTTTCAGAAATTACATTGTCATATTTTTATACGTATTATCTGGTATATTTGATGCTAAATAATTACAAATCTTGACAGATATAAGAAGCTATTGAAACTTTACAAAATTCTGTGAAATTCATCTTAGTATGTATTTTATAAATTTATAAGGTAGTAAAAAACAGTTTGAAAACTAAGCTACTATATAGTCACATTGTTATTATTAAACTTCTTTCAATATAAAAGTACATGTAAGTATTTCCTGGCATAACCTCAAAATTAATACCAGTGCCAGTTTAGTAATTATAAAATACCCATTAAAAATATATCATCATAAATCTAGTAAAGGTAATAAATATAATGGGATATAGTTTTTCTCGCATCAGTATAAGTTATTAAATCTGGGGGAAAAGCTGAATTGCCCTGTAAATTTAGCATAAATACAGTGTAATTACAGAACTCTGTCAACAAGTGACTTCTTAGAGCAAGAAGTATATTCTTGTGCTGCTTCAAGGTTGTCAAAATTTTATCTCATGAAAACTGGTGTTTCAAATTTTGACGTTTGGGAATAAACTTGGAAAAGATATTGTAAGATACGTTATGAATACATACACGTGTAACTGATATTTAAATAACGTTGTAAAGCTTATTTTTATAGAATAATTATTTCACTAAAGTTATTTGAACAATGAAACACGGTGGAAGTCTGGTATTAAAATGAAGTTTTTCATAATTTTGATATTTCTCTTGCCATAAATTGGGGAACTACTACATAGAATTTGACCCTCCGGGATTTGGATTTTAATTTCCTGAAACTTCAGGATTGCATATTTAATGCACTGATGATAGCACTAAAAGCTTTGCATTAATATCTAAATCCTAATCAAGTTAAACAGCCTTCGTTGTGACGTTTTAAATTCCAAAAATATGTCTTAAAAAGAGGAATGCACCCAGTGGCATAGCGATAATTCTGCAGACTTATAACGCTTAAAACCGGGTTTAGAAACCCGTGGTGGACATAGCACAGATAGCCCATTGTATAGCTACAAAGAAACTTAAAAGATGAATCATTCCATAGACGATAAAGACAATATGAAAATGGTAAATGACACAGAGATGAAGAAGCAGAACACGTGACATTTACCTGTGTCGTACTACATGTGGATTAATTAAAGTTTTGTCTCACTTGCATCATAGGTGCACACATACACACACACAAAAACTTTTGCCTAGTTTTCAGAACTAAAAAACCATACAATGTTTCATCATTCATAGACTTGTAAATTAAACAAATCCACAAAGATAACTACGATCATGAATAGCTACGATACATTCACACCTGGATGAAAAGTGGATAAATGTAAGGCACTTGCATGTGTTCAATAAATGTGTTTTTATAAAATAATGAGTGCGCTCGCATAAAGCATTGTGTGATGAATAAAGAAACTCCGCTGTAGTTGCTTTGAATTTTGTGATTGATATTGCTTAAAAAGTTATTTTAATATGTAAACAGTCACTCAATTCGCAGTGACCTGATAAACCGCTATGTTAGTTGACCTTGGTTATAACATCACTACATGTATACATTTACTGAAACATCCAATTCTAAAGTTAACCAAACATTAATCTGTAAAATTGAATTAAATACACAAATAAAGGTATACATGTTAAGCCTAGAAATGCCAATGAAGTCAATATTTTAAGATCCCTATTCGCTTTTCCAACATTTTTGTAAACTATCTATGCACCTTATTACTAATGGGCCTATGACTGTTTGTTATATCGTTTCTAATAACATACGAGCCACAAAAGAAAATGTAAACGAAAATACTGTCAATATTGTAATTGGACCTTCTAATTCCTTCTGGAGACTCGTGTATTTTACGCTGAAAGTGAGTGATTTCACAACGAGTTTGACAGGTAAAAAGTTATTTACTATGATACAGTATGTTGACGCCACTTGGTAGTGAATGGAATAAAAACAAGTTGATAATATAAGGATTAATGAAGGTAGAAGTTGGTTATGGGTCTGATTTAAATCCCATAAATGCATGCTGTAATACATGGTATAATTATCTGACAATTTTCAAGAAAATAAGTTTTCAAAATCATGAGAAGATGGAGAATTATTAGAATCAACATCAAGTGATTGGAAGTTCGCTACCTTGATTTATAATTTATTAATATTTCAGTTTTGTGTTGTCATTCAGTCACACCGATTTTTTTATTGGTATAACAAAAAATTGCATCAGTGTATATGTTTTCGGAAGCAATTTTCAACAGAAGGGATGGAAAAATTTCATATATTTTATGTTATACCTTCTTAAAATATGTTTTAAGTATTGTTATATGTGTATTATAATTATGCGGTTGTAATCAATTTAAAGTTGGTAATACGCTTTACCTAGAAATAGATACTTTCGTCAATTCTTGCTCTAAATGTATGCTTTTAACCTTGAATTCTACCCTTTTGCACAGGAACGTGCAAGTTGGAAAGTAAAAATAGAAATGATCCTAGAAGTATTGGAATGTGTACCTCCTATGCCTTTCATTTGTACGTTTCAATAAAACTGCTAAGTAATGTTAAACGTGTATTTTACTTATATTAACAACTACTGGGTAATAACCCGAACCTTTTAGTTAAATTACGCATTAAATTGTAATTTACCAGTTAAGTTCGTTTTCACTCCTAATAGTATGTTGGCGTGTGATCGGTGCTCAATTTTATTTGTTTATTTTTTTTCAGTTCCAGTTTAAGTAACTGGTTCTTCCAGCTGCTCGGACATATAAATACTGTGTTGTCGTTTTTTCTATGACAGAATAGTGAATTCCATCACAAGTAAGATCACTAGTCAAAAGTTCCAAACTTTTATTTCGGCTCGTATGCAATACATTACAATAGATATAGAAAATGTTAATAAAATTACTGCACTGAATTTATTTAGGTTAGTAACAGCCAATTTTGAGTAAAGAAGCTCCCAAACTTAAAAAAAAAAGAGGTTATTACTTGTAGTGACAGTGATATGAGAATTCGAAGAATTTCAGCTATACTGATGCCGAAACTGTCATTAATGCTCTGAACAAATATATGACCATTGGACCTTCTGAAGCGGATTATTGACTACACTATCGAACATATATAACTATTCAGCACATATCAACGTTGAAATGTGTTGTAAAACAAAACTACATATCTGGAATTATATTGCTCAACTAAAAATATCAGTGAATGCTCAATGGTGCTGGAATTTACGAACCCAATTTACACTCCACACGAGTTAAACATGTTACTTTCTCCGCCATTCTTCAGAAATACACAATAAGCAATAGGATACGTTGCTCCACACGAAAGTTTTTTTCTGCCATTTTTTATCATTACAGAGTTTTGGTGATTTAAGGCCATATGAAAGATGAAGCTTTGAATTTGCAGCTGTGATAAGTAGATTTGGGGCTCTAGCCATACAAGTGAAGGGAAACATGAATGCCCTGATATATTGTAACATTCTGTACAATTATTTACTGCCTGCACTGATAATATTTTATTGGAAATGAACATGCTGAAAAAAGCATGACAATTCACTGTGTCCAGGAGTACTTTAAGACAAGTAATATGTAGAATATACCTTGACCTGCCTCACCTCGTAAGGCTACAAAGCAATTGTTTTTCATATAATATATTTTAAAGCGTAAATTTAATGGCAAAAATTGAAATGTCATTCAATTACATCCCCAATCAAAGAAAAACAAATATTGTATCTTAACCACATACTTTACAAACACGTCAAGATCCATTATATTTGTGAGAACATTGAAACACAACATCTGAAGGGTAATATCGACTTTATAAACTCGTTATTTGGTTTCAATATTTGAGGCAAACGTTTTTAATAGATCAATATGAATCTGACAAGATCTATGAATAAATAAAATTTGGGTGTAATATAGTCTGAATAATAATTTTTATGGTTTATTGACACAAATATCTTAATTTTTTATTGTAAAATTTATGTCAAGTAAAACGATAAAAAATGCCCTCACCTTTTAACAGAAATATTACACCTGGTCTTTACTTAGTTTAAGTGTTTAGCAGTTTTACGTGAGAAATGGATTCACACATGCTTGACGATTTGCAAAGAGCGGGAAAAACAGTCTATGTGTGTTATACTGGTTGCACATACAGATACAGGTAGAAATTGTTTTCCGGATTAAGTTTTAAACTTGAATATGTGTCATGAGGATCGTTATTTTGTATTATTTATTTATGGGGTGGCATATCAAAATATGAGGCTTACAATGATGAATTAAAAAGAAATACATAAGTTTCATTTCCTTCCATTACAGAACTGAAAACGAGATCCACTTTTAAGTGAGAAGACCTGCGCTAAAAGGTGACGAGACAAAAAGAAAGTCATATGGATTTCAAACTTAATATTTAAGGAAGTAGCGACGTACAACGACGGTTTGCTTCCAGGCTCTATTATAATCTCTATTAAGTAACTGATGATAAAATATTTTCCTTTTAAACACATGAGATTTTTCATGAAGTAAAATAATAAATTAAGATACTTAGAAAGGCGTAAGAACTGATACTGTAAGATTATTGAATTGTAAAACTTATTATTGCACATTTATTTTGGTTACGTTTATTGTCTTACGACATTTTTTAATCAGAAATTTGTATTATCATAAGTAGTATTTATTTTAAAGTGGATATTATACAGTTTGTATTTAATCATTGCATAATATGCAAAATATATTTATTTAACCCGGTTGTATTACTCACTTTGAACATTTATGATGAAATAGTACTCTAAAAACTGATTCATACTGGTAGTTAATTAATGAAGCGTTTTTTAAACTTCCTTTGGCTGCAGGTTATTGTCTTCTATCAGGGTTGCTACAAATCATTGTCCTAAAGAAAAAACAAACACATACACGCATGTATACATTTATACGTAGTATTTCGTCAACAAAAGAATTAAATGATCTCAACAACGAAACCTTTCACAGCATGATTCAACCAAAGAAGAAAATGTCCTAATATGACATGTCACTGCACGTACATGTCAGAAAGAACACTATTCCAACTAATATACACAGGTTAGAGAAAGTTACTATACATTTTGATGGAAGAACATATCCAATACAGAAAGACCAAGTAAGAAAAATATACAAGGTAATACACAGTAATCCAGTTATGAATGATACTCCTAAAAACCGATTTATACTAGACGGCAAATGTTAAAGTTAGAATAATGACATTAATGATTTTAGGTGCTTAGACTAGTCACAAATTGGAATTTTCAACCAGAATATCACCCTATGCTCGCGCGGACTGAACAGCCAGATCAGAGACACCTAAAGTTAATGCTTAGCTGGTCCTTATTTTACCCATTCAACAGAGGGAAAACGGTATGCCAGTAACACCCGTCGCCACAAGTGCTGTTTCCAGCTGTATGATTAACTGTTACTCTTATAACGCGCCAACAGCTTAAAATGTTCAGTGGAATCAAGGATTAGATACGCAGAGCGATACACTAACCATTAGACTTCACCCACCTTTGTTCACTAGTAAGAATTGGGTCGAACTGGGTATTTAAGTCCCTCCTCCCAGGAAGGTGTATATAATGGCCACCACAGTGTGGAAAGGTTATCAGAAATGAAAGGGCCAAGGTGTTAAAGCATTGAAGGGAAGACAGTCCTGGACAGCTGGGCGATCTGAGGGGAGTGCTGTTATCCTCAGCAGCTGGCGATTTTAACAATAGTTGTGTGATAAGATGATCATGTACTACATGATGATGATGTCATGTTAGGAAATAAAAACATACTAAAATTAGTGCTGAATCTGAATTAAAATGAGCTTCAAACAGTAAGATGCATTAAATACTTTAAAATAAGCACTGACTTTTTACATTCAGACTTTGAAAAATGTAGACATATGTTACATAAGCTATAAGACATTCATCATTGCTTCCAATGGCACAGCGGTATGTCTGCGGACTTACAATGCTAAAAAGCTTGTTTCGATACTCATGGTGGGCAGAGCACAGATAGCCCGTGGTGTAGCTTTGTGCTTAACTTCAAACAAACAAACAATTGATAAAAGTAACTGGAAGACAATTATGAGGAAGTAACTTGCAGGTATCGTGGGATATACAAATATAAAGTACTGATACTTATGTGACTCATGACAAAAAACATCGCGTCACACCTTTACAAATTACATCCAGCTGTTAAGTTCACCCAGTTATGATTAATGTCATTAAAGTATGGCAGACATGTATCGTCGCAATAGTTTGTTTGTTTGTTATGAATTTTGCGAAAAGCTACACGAAGGCTATCTGCGCTAGCCGTCCCTAATTTAGCAGTGTAAGACTAGAGGGAAGGCAGCTAGTCATCGCCACCAACTCTTGGACTACTCTTTTACCAACGAATAGTGGGATTGACCGCACTTTATAACGCCCCCATGGCTGAAAGGGCGAGCATGTTTGGTGGGACATGTCGCAATGGATTCACCTGACATAGAGGGGGAGGAAATTATGAAACTTTAGAGAACTTTAATATTTTATTTTAACTGTTTTCGTTCTAGCTTACAGGGAATGCTTAAAGGTTGTTGTTTTTTTCACATCTCTTTTACCAGTTCAACACATTCATCGGAAACAGTTATCCTTGTTTTATTTTAGTGTGTATAATTGTCTCTGTCTTTTTTTATATATATGTACATTTTGTCGTTTAGACATTTTGTTGGTTATTTCTTTCCTTGTCGATAAACTCAGTCAGAGTTAAAAGAGACACGACCTATTTATGACAGGAAAATCTCCAAAAACCTACGTAACTGGCTGCTTTGAGGGAAGTTCATGAGCCGCAAAATACCACTGTCTATGACAATAAAAGATATTATTTAACGCTATCTTTGTCTAAATATAAATTAGGATTAGTCTGCAAGAACTCATTTTTGATACAACCCAAAACCTGGTTTTCCTGAAAAACTGTATGGAATTCATTTTACCAAATTAGTGCCGTACAAGCTTTCTCATAAATACTTAATACGTACAGGATATGAGTTATCATTACAGTTTCAGCTGTTTATCTTCTAGGCAACTATATACAGCTTTCAAAATACCTAATTTTTAGCTATACATAATACTGTTAAAGCTGGGAATATTTCTTGAGTATATATTGTTGTTGTTGTATTTTATTAAGCTGGCACGTGAAATGGTTGATATTTCTAGTACATCGTTTTTAAAATATACTCAGACTAATAATTTTGTATGATTGGTTTTACTTACTTTTGATCTAGAATGTAAATTGCATGCAGTTTTTAAATACATTGAAAGTGAACTACGATGCACTGCTTGTTTTGGGATTTCCTAATAAGTAAAGAGAGCCTTAGAATTTTATATCCATAATTGATGATACCACAATCATTACAAAATTTGCTGTGGATAGATCACCTTCAACAGATACAGAATAGTTTACTTTATAAACCGTCTTCCTAGCTGGTACATCTTCCAACAAAGACGTTTTCTGTCGTGTATTTAAATATAAAAATATTTTTAAAAAAACGAGTAGAGAGATGAAAAAGTTAAAAATAAAACAACTTACGTTCTATGCAAGAGGACGTCTTATTTGACTTTATATTGACATACCTTGCCAGTAAACCTAACTTTAGTTCCACGTGTCACAGATGAACTTTTCGAACTAAGGCTTGACTTTTCTGGTTGCCGTTTACCTGTCGTTTCTTGTAATTGACTAGAACTGTCCAAGGATATATCCCATTCCGAGTCGTTTTCACTTTCGACGCTCTGTAAAGGTGCTTCCTGGTGACGAAGTTCTTGGTGCCACATCTGCATCATTTCCAAAACGTTGGATGGTTGTGGAAAGTTGGAATTCGACGAGGTATTTGATGTTCCCTGAATAAATATTTCATTTCAGGAAATTATCGAAATTTCAGATGTTACTATGTTCCTAACAATCGGACTCATTCTCTTAAAACGACATAATCATCTGTGGATGGTAAATATATAATACAATACAAGTGAAAAAAAAATTAAAGTCAATACACTATATACATCTATAACTACAATAAACCACACTATTTTATGACACCGAGAAACAGCGTTGTAATGAAATGAAAATCACAGTCAACATGCTGAAAGTAATGACGTGTCAAACCACGTAGGTCATATGGAAAACGAATGTTTTACTGTGTTAGTTCACAACATTGTTTCAGAATGCAAATCAAACGTAATATTAGACATTCTCTACCACAAAGACAAAATTTTGTCTGCACTGTCCAAAAAAGAAAATATACCAATCTATCCTTTAGTGAGAACGTAGAAAAGTATATTTAATTTGCTATACTCATTATTAGGATTGATTTTTAGTTTCGTTACAAGTAGGTAACTTGCTCTGATTGGAAATTAATATTAAATACATTGGAAAATTCAATTAAACAAGCTAATATTGTAGTGCTACTAACAATGTCATTAAATCATATGCAATACTGATATGGCATGCTTAAAGTGAGTGAATCAATGAACTGTTGGAGTAATATGGTAAACAGACGTTAGTAAACGATTGAACATGGTGTGTTATTATTAGTCACAAGAAAGTTCTGACTAACTGCACCTGGATCGATTCCAAGATTGCATCTCTATATTGTACAACATTCTTAATGCGAAGCCGCAGTACATAGAGTCAGTTTGACCACCACTACTAATCCCTACCCAAATCATTCTGCCACCACCGTCTATGCATATGTTTCCTCCGGGCAATTTGGGTTGGATCTGGTCCAGGCACTTTTCAAATGTCTACTTGTTTGGCATCTGCAGTGTGAAGAGTGTCTCAGGTGCGAGCAAGGTATTCACGCACACGCTATATGCTCAATCAACATGTTCTTGATACTATACTAAAAACGATAGAGATGAATCAGAAAAACCACGCCAACTTGTCGTATGACATAAAGACCAACCATTATGAAATTTCTTTCTGATAGTTTCTATACTGATTTGTTGTCCAATTTCTGTCGTAAACTGTTAATTCAGATGAGAAGCTGAAGCCTGCATGTTGTTTCAAGCCTATATCAAACAGCGGTTGTCTTGTGGGATTGTCAATAGTATAAAATGTTCAAATCTCCTTCCAACTGTAATAATAGCCTTAAAGAGAGTCCACATCATGTTAACCACACTGTATGTCTTGTAGTTATTCTATAACAACTTGTTGTGTTTGATTAGCTTCTAACTAACTTACTGCTCTCAATATCACGTCTATGTTGGTGTCGTAGCAGGTTTCACTATCAGTCTAGATCTATTTACACTCTCTACTGTTAGTACGTACTTTTTCTGTAGGGTTTACAGGGACTTTTTCAACTGTATGCAGAGCACTTGCATGAAAATTTAGAAGAACAAAAGTTACTCGAATATATTTGAATAAAGATATATCTTTGCTGGTTATGAAAGGATGGAATTTGATGATATTCCAACTCGTCATATTAACCCGTCTGGAGCCATAGGATTACCAAGGTCATTTCCAAGTTCCTAATCCATAAAAAAATGAAGAAAAAAGAACAATTTATGATAATAGTACTTGTAAAGCTTATCATGCCCATTTGGGGACTAAGGTTTATTCGGAATATCATGCAAAACTACACGTCCCTAACTTAGTAGTGAAAGACTAGAAGGAAGACAACTAGTCATCACCACCCACCGCCAACTATTGGGCTACTCTTGTACCAACGAACAGTGGGATTGACCGTCACATTATAATGCCACTACGGCTGAAAAGGCAATCATGTTTAGTGTGACAGGGATTCGAACACGCGACCCGCAGATTGCGATTCGAGCGCCCTAACCAGGCCTTTGGGGATTAAATAAATGTATAAAAGGATAAATGTCAAACTATTTAACTTGTACTTGGAAAATGTTATGGGCTTGTATGTCTCTTAACTATAAATAGTGAAGGCAAAATTGAAAGTTGTGTTATAAATCAGTGTAAATAATTACAACAGTTTATTGCTGAAATGTTGATGTCACGGGGTCCACTTTCACAACCATAACTGGAAATAAATAGCTCACGGTAGTGGTGAATTACTTTCCCAGTAACGAAATATTGTACCAAACCAAAAAACTGACGAATAAATTTCTAGCCAGATAAGTAATACCTGATGACAGAACTTTGAATCAGCACTCTTTGCCAAAATGAGTACTAATATTTTACAGATAGAATCTTAAAATGACGTAACCATATAGAGTTGAACCGATATGGAACACATATTCATGAGCTACGGGGCTGAACACGTGAGGCTCTGGTTACATTCCATCGTCTCTTATGTTTGATCGTAAACTTACAAGTACTATTACACCTACTTTGTGGTCATACAACAGAGGATAAATTAAAATAAATGGATACAAATTAAACCATTTATTTTAGTGATACTTTAACATTGTACATTTGTACACGTGCCAGAAACTGAAGTCAGCTATGACATTATATAAATACGATATTATATCTAACCTAACAAGCCTGGGTTTCAGTGTGGTTATATAGTATAGCTATATAATCTTTACGGACAGAAAGGCATGTCTCCAATGTTTATTTAACACTAAGAAATTCTATATGCAAGTAATAAAGAAGATCAATGATATGATGGTCTATGTTTAAAACGATACAAAAAAAAAGGTTTGTCATTATGGAAACACCAAGATTAGAAAATATACAGAAGAAATTACATATCCAAATGAAGATTCTTCACACATGGAAGAAGAAGAAAATCAAAGTTGTAAGAACATAAAACAGGTATAAGAATAAGAATGAAAAAGACGATTTGTAGACAATCAGTGACAGTCCTAGTGATAATGATAAGTCACTATGAAATTCTCTTCTATTCAATTGTTATGGACCACAGGAAAAAGTAAGACCCACAAATAAACTTGGTTTTTGGACGAGATAAGATTTATAAAATGCAATATATGTAAGTGTTTATTGGCGTTCATAACCGTAGTGATGTGGAGCTTGTTCTACAGAATGACCACCTTGTTATACAAATAGTATTACATCACTGCTTGTGCTACACCATGATTACAATGCTGTAGTACTGAGGTTATAGTACACCATGACCACATTAACACGGTGCTTGACGTTTAGTGTTGTGGTATGTGAATATACCATGTATTTCTATCTTCTTACAATATTATGCTATTTTTTCTGAATTATTCTTTGTTCTGTAGGTGTTACAATAACAAGTGGTCATGAAAGCCATGAAGTTGATTTCATTCTAAGCTTCCTTTGTTGTTCTTGAAGTGAATAATACCTGCTACCACCTAGGAAGGATATTGCTGTGTGAGAAGTCGACAGGAGTGCTATTCAACAATTGTTTAGGTTATATCTAGAGTTTACGGCCCCACCCATGCTAGAATGAGAATGACCAGTCAT
Organism: Limulus polyphemus; assembly: GCF_000517525.1. Classification (NCBI taxonomy): domain Eukaryota; kingdom Metazoa; phylum Arthropoda; class Merostomata; order Xiphosura; family Limulidae; genus Limulus; species Limulus polyphemus. The sequence continues at coordinate 81,696 of NW_013666155.1, forward strand.
GTGGTTAACACTAGTCGCCCTGAGCAAACGCGAGATTTCTAGTTTCCTAAGGAATATTGGATTTGTTCAGTCCAGTACATGGATTCATCTTGAACAGTTGAATATAGAGGATCCAGTAAAGGTGGTTGTTCCGTGTAAATAACAGCATGAATATACACTGTATTTGCATTTTACTGTTTTAATAACGATTGTTCATTCTATGTTACAGTTTGTGTCCAGTCTTGTTATTTCATTTTTACGCTAAATCTGTTAGTAAGAGATTCAGTCTTAGTTAAATAAGACCCGCACAATTCGTTCCGGTACCGTGATGGTTGTGAAAAATGAATAAACGGGCCTTAGTACTCAGATTGGTAATAGCAATCCAAGGATAGTGGTTCTGGTGGTGGTCTTTACACTAAAGACAGTTCTCATCTTATGCTTTAAACGAGTCAGTGATTAAAAGTGTTTACATACAATTTTTTTTTAAATTCGTGAACACATAGTTTGTAACAATATGTTCACTAGCTACATTAAAAACAAAACGTTTATTGTAATTAACAATGGACTTCAGGATTTACACTGTGGCACTAAACATGTTGTATACTTAGTTAGCTGTAGTGTTCAATACGTAAGCGAGACTTAGCAGTTTTTGAGAGTCAAAATGAATGACCACAGATGCGTTGCGAAAAAGAGGTACTCGAGTTTCCTGAACTATCAACACTTTAACTATCCATGGACATACTTTAGAAGATTTTCGTGTAAAGGCCATGGAGTGTATACAGTGCAACTTGTTGAAAGAGAGTTAGTTATAGTTTAACCCTATGGGCTTAACGATCGAGTTACAAATTAAGGTAATTATTATTAAGGCTGCCAATTTTTAAATACTCAATATTTTACACAGTTCCTCTCACGTTAGCCATGTAGTCATGGGTACAAACACGGAACAAACAGGGCTAAAACACAGGATATTTTATTAAGAGACCTACTAGAGGTTTATCAAACAAAAGGTATCCGAGGTTTGTACGAATTAAGCCATTCATTATCATCGTTAATTCCATTTAATATAAAGAGAAAATTAAGGCTTTGAAGTTATAACAATATAAACATTTGATTTCCGTACTCTTTAAACTAGACCTCCTATTGATAAAATTAAAAAGAGTTTTCAATCAACAATTTCAATGTCTTTTAATAATTCGGTTAAATTGTTTCTCTATATCAATAAACACAGAACTTTCTATGACAATGTCACTCTCAAAAATGACCACTGTTACACATACAGTGATTCTTAAAGGCCATGAATATTTTACATTTGTGTAATTTGACCAGCATGTCTTCTAACAAATACACGGAATTCCAATGGGAGGTAACGTTAGCCCGCAAGTTGCAGATCTGTATTTATTTTTCAATTCTGTGGAAAATTCAACAATATTCTTGCTAATGACTAAGGTGTTAGAAGTTTTTAGAGCATAGAAACCTCTTAAAAGCATTCACGTCTACACTTTGATTCCTTGGATGTTGTTTGGAGTAAAACTTAACAGTTTTAGTGTATTGACCACCATTGGTTTAACCAACTGTTAGTTTTAATTATTCTATATAGTTAACATTAGCCAAGTTTGACATTATATTATTAGTTTAGTTAGATTAGTTTTTATTTTCTCTGTCATATTACGCCTCGTGTATTTGTACATAAAATGTATCATTTTTATAGAACGTTCATATTTCTTAAAGCTTATCTTGTTTTCTTTTCGGCTTTTAGATAAGATTGGATGTTATTTATGTGTTTGGTACAAGGAATAGCTAAGCAATTCTAATAGCCTATGGGTGATGGCAAAGAAGAATATGTTAAAGCTGGTGAAAAGGTTTTTAGGCAACTACTTATTAAATTAATGTAGTTCTTTTATTTTTACTACATTTAACATTGTTATATTATAATAGGCAGGTCAAGTGTTATTGTTTTACATCTTCATAAACATTGTTTTTTGTATGTGCCATGGGAAAGTTGATGCATCTAACCCGATAACTTTTAAGTAAAACATATGGCATTAATTGTCACAGTTAGGATGTTATATAGTAGAGGTGCCGTACAGAGTTTCTTTAGTAAAGTATAGTGTTATAAAAATAGCAAGTTTCCAAAGAAATGTACATCAACGACAGGAACTAGTGTTTGTGGATTCTCTAAGTAAGATATGCCATTTTTACATTTATTGTTCCTTTCAGTAATTATATTGATTACAATTGTTATTATCTCGAACCTGATTATTTATTCTATTTTGTCGTTTATTGTTATAATTTTATCATAAAAACCGTTTTGCATTGTTAGCTTATAATATGTATTTGCGACTAAACTAAATCCTCCAAGCTAGCCAAATCTCGTGAGATATCTTGGGTTTACGTCCGAAAATATCGTTAATAGTGAAGGTACCTAAATGATGAAACAATGCATTCTAACCTTCATAAGCAAATACGCAAGAAAAGTATATCTAATTAGCTGTACTGATGACCAGATGGATTTTTAGTTTTGCTCTAAGTACACAGCTTATTCTGATCGAAAGTTATTATTATTTACTAGCAGACATATCCGATATTACTCTAAAGTTAATTCACTTTCACATGGATATACCGCAGTATTTCATCATGACAATATCTATTATACGACATGACTTGGCAGCTTAGTTTGAACACGATGTTCTAATTAGCTCTTTAACTTTATCACATACTTATTATTTTTCCCATATAAGTAATAATTAAGTTGTATTTTGAAAGAAAAAAAACTAATGTGCATGAGATTATATATATGTCAACTTACTTTAGTCCATGGGTTGTGAAGTACTTCACTTGCTGTGAGTCGATGTGCTGGATCTACTCTAAGCATTCCTTGGATCAGAAATTTGGCTGAAAATTAAAATGCTACTTCAGTCTGACTTTAACAAAAAAAAAATTCTTAATTTGTTTTGCCTAGAAAAGAGTATAGAAAAAGATGTCAGCGCCTGCAGATTGATGGTATTCAACATCGTGAATATACATAAAGTAAGTGAAACTTTTACTTTTTTTTTGTATGCCACATTTTACCATGATAATTTAAGTTTCAAATATTTTGAACTTTAAATGTAATAAGGATATTAGTTTATTATTCTTTATAATTATGTGGCATTCTTTTAATTTGTAATTGAATAGCCAAGATTTTCCCGAAATGAAAGAATAGCATTATGACTAGGACAGAATGCTAATATTAAATTCCCAGATAAAACAAAAGATAAGATAGAAAGAATAAGGTTATTGAATAACTAAAGAGAGAGTCTGAAGGTGACAATGCAATATTTTGTCGAAACATGTATTATGTTCCCCAAAATAAAACCGCTTCATTATGCTTGTACGTCGTTGTTTGTTAATTTACCACTAGGTTCCCAATTGTTGAAATAACATGCTAGCTAAGGCTGACAGGGTAACACATGAATTTGAGAATTGAAGGTGTGAACAACAAGGCTGCCACATTACAGATAATAAAGTCTGTCAGACCGACTAGAAAGTAATTTGCAGGACCTGCTACCAATTTTATTGGAAATCTATCAGCCAGATTCCACGAATTTCAGCTACTCAAGTAACCACAATTGAGAAATTGGAGCAACAGCAGCTACACTGGCTACCCTAGCCACTATATCTAAGCTTTCTGAAATTAAATGCACCTCTTAGGCATATTCAACTTTTTATTGCAGTCACCTACTAGGCTACAGTTTTTACAATACCACTTCCATCTTCCCGACTACTAAAGGACTACAAATACAAAGTATTGTTGGAAGCATATTAGCCCAAATTTCGCAAGTTGCAGCAATGGACATTGAACTATTTATCATTGTGCGCACCTAAAACTATCAGCCTTCAAAACGTTGACCAACCTACCACTGTATCTAGTTTCTTAGTCGTTTGAAATCAGTCATTCAAAAGAAATGTCACAAATCCAGTTCAGAAGTAAGATGAATAGGAGAGAAGGGATACTCACAGAACTTGTTGAAATTATGTAACCCCTTGCTCAATTGCCTGATCCAGAAATGTCACAAGAAAACATGAGTTCATTGGCACATGACCAGTTTGTCGATGTAATTCGAGATGAAGGCACGAGAATCAGATTGTAGCAAAGACTGGGGGTTGGTGTTCAACTTATTAAATAGCTGCAATTCATTAAAGTTGCCGACAAACAACTCAAAACACCTATACATAAAGCAGAACTATGATGTTGACTCACTTCCGAGCCCAGAAGAATGAATAAATAGTCTAGAAAGATTAATCCAGCATATAATAAGTGTTGAACAAAATGTCACTCAAAGCCTGAATACTAATATAAATATTAGATTAGAGGATTTTGATAACACGCTGTAAAAGCTTATTTTGTTTTTGTTTTTCGCTTCTGAACTCTCTCACAGATATTGCTAGAGAATTCCTTAAACTTGTATTAATATATATTCTGCTAACATCAGTCATAAACGGTTTTGAAATATGTGGAGACTATGTCCTTTCTTTTCTTTTTCCTTACGGGATGGTCAAGTGACATAGGTAACAAAGGCTCTTTTGGGAGAATTGATCTTATTGTGAGAAGCATATAGTTAGTATTAATAACAACGTTTTAGTGAAAGTAAAGAAGAGTGTATAGTAATATGACAACTACACTATACCTGCTGTATACAGTACTAACGATGCCCAATACTAAATGCTGATTTAGCGTAAGTCATCCATTGTAAAATATTTGGATTTTAAAGTTGAACTTACTTTTAATTCTTTCCATATGGTGGATTACACTGATTCTGTACCATCAAGTAATCATAAGAATATCCGTACTATAATTTTTAATATGGTAAATATGTCTTCACCAAATATGGCAAGCTTTTAATAAAGATTACAAATCTTTCGTACACAAAAAATCAGATTTTTAATTAAGTATTTTTAAATATTTGTCTGTGAATATATGGAGTCAGAGTTCTGACTGCTCCGAGTGCAAAGTGATTTTCATGTTAAGATTAAAAATACTTTTCTTCACCTGAAAATTTTCTAATTTCATTTCTAAAACCTCATAAATGAATATCATTTTTTCTCAGTTAACTTTATGTTTTATCTGTAATTTTTCTCTACCCTAACACAATATGAACAGAAAAATATAATTGTTTATCATAAATAGCTTTAGGCTCGTAACAGCTTACAACTGTTTATATTGATTTTATTATTCTATTGCCCTTTGAACCGTACCTAACTAAGAATCCTGCCATACAAGTTATACATCACTCGGCAAACGAGTAGCTTAAGTCACCTTATTGAATGACGAAATGCACGAGCATACCTCGTGAAGAATTATTAATATTATTTGATTATCTTACCTAATCTAACCTTGTATAATCTAATAAGTTTCTAATTTTTACATTTTAGTAACTTTTCTAACAATAAGTAAGAAATATAAATGAAAAACAAGAAATATAATATTTACATTCGACGTATTTTATTGTCGGTTGCCGATGAAACTTAAGTCTACTTTTTTGTAAAGATGGTTTGTTTGTTTGTATTTAAACACAAAGCTACATAATGGGCTATCTGTGCTGTGTTCACTACGGGTATCTAAACCCAGTTTCTAGTGTTATAAATCCACAGACTTGCCGCTGTGCCACTGGGATGCTTGTAATGATGGTACTAGTACATTAAATAATTTTTATTCATTTAAAGAATGCATCTAAGAACACAGAATAATAACCCGCGCAAAGCAAACAATGACCTAGAACTATTAAGAATTTAAAACACTTTCTGACTAAGGCAAAGAAACTTAAGATAATTCCTTTGGCTTTACAATCTGAATATCGCGGAGAAACTCTCAAATTGAGGTCGAAATAGACAACACTCTGTACTGAAAACAATGTAACATTATACGTCATTTGATAGAATAAAACTTTGTATTTCTATTGGTTATGAATGATATGATAGAGAAATACTGGTAACTTGTGAAAGAGAAAATGTGACAAGCGGTGATGTGCAGCAAAGTTGTAGTCATGCATCATTATCATTCAATAGAAAATCATAACTTCCATATTTTTGAAGTTCATTGACTATTTTAGTGACGCATGATCTACTTGAATGGTGTACTCCCTACCATAAAAGTAGTGGTAGTAATGCTTGACAAGTACTACAACTATAAGCATTTCTTCCTTTGATATACACTATCAATGCCCAGGAGTAGTTAACGCATTATTTGAACACGAGATTATTGTCTTCATACCTTTTAGTACTTGTGACATAATTGCACCAATTTCACTATCACTGGCATCTATAACCAGCGTGAATGGACAATCCTGACAAGAATAAATAAGCAAACACTAGGGCTTAAACGAAGGCGCACTTCAAGGAATGGAACAAATCTTCACACTCCAATGTCCACATAAAGCATGTCTTAACCTTAGTTCAGACAGAGGTGTGACTGTCTTGGAGAGATGAACCGCAAACTATCAATAATAGAACTTCAACTCTAGAAAGGTGTGGCTTTCTCATTATTAAAAGGTAGGGGCCAGTTCTGAACAACTCTGCTTTTCGCAAGACGAAAGAAAACTTCATCTCTATTAAATATGTGATTGAAAAACTCTGCTTCCATGCATATAAGCATGCAGTTTCAGATTTTGATTTCAAGCTTATCTCCTTGAAGCTCTGTAATACCATTCTCATGTTTCCAGCTGTGGCTTGAAATGTGCAACTAAATACAAGTATGTCATCTACATAGATGAACCATTTCTCCCAGTGCATTCCTTTCATTGTAAGCACCATTATCCTCTTGAAAGTTTCAGTTGCCTTAAACAGATAAATGACATGAAACAGAATTCATAGTCCTTCCTGACTGTGGAAAGCAGTGTTGAGTCTATATTCACCATCCAGTTTGATTTGCCAGTAACCAGAAACCAGATATAATTAAGTAGTTAAGTATAATTAATTGTTAAACCAATAGGTACCTTCTAATGTATACAGACATTCATCTGTGCATGGTCAAGAAAATGTTTGACACACTTTACCACATTCACTTGCACCTCAGAACACAAACTTAGCTTATAATTACAATTCTTAACTTGTAGGGTAAAGATTATGCATTTCATCATTGTGCCACTGCCCTTTTTAATGGGGACATTCCAGTTCTAAATGACTTCAAAGACAACAACCAAGCAAGGGGTTGCTTAAAAGGCATCTCAGGAGAGAACCAAGTGTGAACAGATGCTATACAACTATCAGTGAATTTTTGGCGACCAGCAAACCTCATGTGCTCCCATGTGCTAAACAGAAGATGTAGAGATTAAGCAGAGGGTGAAGCAGAAAAAGGCTATCAGCCCCTATATGAAAACCATGGTGGACAGTCACCAGTCCTTATAGCCACAGATGGTTCCTAAAGTACAAACAGCAAGAAAGCTGGTTGGGTATTCATTATCTCACGGAGCAACCACATTCTGCATCAGGCTGGTATAGCATTCAAGCTTCCAACAAGCACCACAAGGATGGAACTGGAAGCCATAGAGCAAGCTCTCCTCTGGATTGATGAAAGCAATGAACTACAGGTAGACAGTGCCGGGAACATAATATTCACAACTGACTTCCAGCCCATGCTACATAAAACTCAGAGTGATTGGTCCTCAGGTAGATGAGAGAAAACAAAGTAACTTTATGGTAAGACCACTAGCTAGTTGTGTGTACCAGGCATTACAGAGGTAAAGTTAAATCAGGAAGCTGATGAGCTTGCAAAAGAAACCCCTATATCAAATCGAACACAACTCTGCTGGAATGATATCAATCTCCTCTGCAATAGTAAGGCAAAATCAGCAACCATGGAAGGCCCCCAGCAACATATGGTGTACATAGGAAAAGCAAAAGGTGGATAAATAGATATAAAGTATACAGCAAGAAGGCTATTGGTAACATCAGTATATTAATTCTTTTTTACCTAATGCAAGGCAGCCAACCTCCACAAGAGGGATCAGTCCTGTAGTACTCAACTCAACCCAACAACTTGACTAAAGCCTATACAGAAGCTTGGTGTTCCTTATTTTGATAGTTGCCACTGGAGACAACCATGCACACTCCTATAATTGTGTAATCCTGTCCTTCAACATCTACACAATTTCAGAATTGTTTATATCCACGAAGGTGGCTTTTTTATTGGACTTCTATTATATTTTATCTATGTGATGAAGTATAGTGTGATTGTTGTCAGATTCAATCAGATATCTCTTCTTACAAACACGTCAACAAACTCTGTGATCAATTTACTGAGTTCTTGTCTCTATTTTGAGTTTAGTATTTGCCTAATTCTTGCACTAGAGATTTCAAATGCTTTGGAATTTGGATGTTCATTTTTGAATAAAATACAGTAGCTGCAGCACTAGCTACTTGGCTAGTTTGCATCATTTTTGCTTATGTTACTTTATTGTCGACCATTCCAGCTAGGAGCTGAATAGCTGACTGTTTTTAGTTAAAGGTTAGCACAGGTGTAACTAATGGACAGATCGAAGTTGAAGTAAGTGTAGCCTGTTACCAGACACATAAAATGTTTTTGATGCACAGGTTCTATCAATGCACCAGATGACGACAATGCACTAGACTGCATCTATATTTTATCATTGAATACCACTTGTACATTAGAGGAATCATCACATCTTTTTCAACATGCATACATACAGTTCACTATTATCAAAACCTAATCTCTTCAGCATTGGAAAGCTTTGTCAATGAACTGCAGTTTGCCTGTTGCACAAATAAAACATTTTTTACAGCAACTCCATCCCTAAAACACAATGTCTGTACCCATATAAGAAACAATTAAGTCTTACTTTTCTTAGCATGTGATGTTGCCAAGACTAAGATTTGCCTTTCCACTTACATCTAGCTTGTTGTCATTCGTCAGAACAAAAGTGTGCTAACTGGCCAAAGGGCTTAATAAATAGCAAAGCAGAGTAAGATTTTTGAGGCTAAAGTATTTACTAAAACTCAATCTTGCATTGCTAATAGCTCATACCATGTGATGCTCAGTCCATGGTTCTATTAAACAACCACTGTGATGTTGTATGTGAGCTGATTAGTAGTCCCAATAATTTAAACTAGCTGAAATATCTGAACCCATAACTCATTGTTAAACCTTCTACATCAGTCTGAATGGTACTTACATCTGAAGGTCTTGTGTGACAAACGGGTATGTATATTCGCTAAACCAGTGACCAAGTATGCCACAGATAAAGTAGGTGCTCCTTCTCTCACATTCTTGGAGCCTTAAGGAAGTCAATGGTATCCGCACTATGGCACTATGCCAGGGAAATCTCGCTAGTCTATTGGAAACCACGGCAGCTGTGACACGATGTAATGTGGTGACTGCTGCATAGGAGTTGGTGGAGTTGGCAGTTCACATTTATGTCGTGTCTTAGAATCATCACATAATATGGAAGCTGTAACAGAGCCAACTATGCAACTGCAGTCGTCACTGCTGTTGGGTTTTTCTTTGCTCCAGTTCATGATTCCATGTGAGTATTTAAAACTGCTTGACCACTGAAATTGCCTCTGTGAAAGACGAGATGTCCCATTTGGTGCCACATAAATTTGCTTGAAAGCTCCTCTATACTCTTATAGAGTAGTATTTTATCATGACCATATATATATATATATATATATATTCGGAAATCCTTCTTATACAATCTTCTTAAGTGATTTTTGTACGCCAAGTTTTTATGGATCTTCATCTTCGAGCTTTGAACTCGACTCAATGGACTGCTTTGTCTGTAATGGGCCCATTCTTGAGTGCAACTCACTGACAGCTGTGCTCTAGCAGTTCAAATGTTCTAAGGCATCTAGCACAAGAGTGACTAGACTCAGCATCAGACATTGCACAACCTGTTGCTTCAAAGGCTTAAAAGAATGGTCTAAATACTTTTTATAGATCCCCTCAAACACTTGGTTTTTCTCTGTTTCATATCTCCTTTATGATTAAATATGGGTGCTGATGTGTATTTGCTAACAGTTTTTTTACTGTTGTGCACATTTGGGGGAGTTCTTTATCTCCACCCAGAAGTTTGGAGACCTGTGTGTCTTTATGAGCGCAACATTTTCGAGCTACGTCCATAGAGGGATGACTCATTGTGCTATTGTAATGGTGCAACATATCATACTTACACTTCAGTATTCTCATTACCCTACTTTATCATGGTTAGATGCCACCTGCTTTGTCTGATGGTGTTGCAATAAAACTTTGTCTGGCGCATTTACCTTGTCACACTCCTTGGCCATAGGTGACTCAAACCAAAGCCTTGCAATGCCTAAGCCTGTTAACAAGTGTTTCGGTATCTCAAAGTCAATTTGGGAATTCAAGCTTCTTGGTGATACCATGATCCTTCTCTTCTACCCTATGCTCCCGATCCTGGAAAGTTACCATTAGAGAATGTACCAGTTTTGTCAGGATTAACCCAGTAACGTACTCATTAACTGCATTGTTTGAAGAGATCAAGAATGCGAATATAGCTCTCACCAATACCAACAAAAGCTCTGGGTATAAAAGAGTGTTTCACCTAGTTCTTGCCAGGTTCTTACATAGAGTCCTAACTTCAGTTCTGATATAAAAAAAAGTTAGCTCACAGGATCACACACTCACAAATAATGCAAAGAATTTCAGAAAAAAATTAAATTCCTCACTTCAATTGTATCTTTCTCCTCCTCCTCCTCCTCACAAATTCTATGTGGACTTGGAAAGTGCCTTTCCAAGATTACAATTCACCAATATTACAGTACTAGAGAGTCAAATGGTAAAAAAACATATTCAAAATAAACTTTACAATAACCAATCCTCTGACCATGACACAAAAATGTTACTTTTTAACTATTTTGCAGTATTTAGGTACATTGATGTGCAACTGCTTTGTGAAGAATAAATCAAACACGGACATCAAACACAAGTGAACAAATGAACAAAATATTCCCAAAGAGTAGTATATTTTACCCACTGGTTAACATCTAATTGCTTGCACTGAAACTAGTGGCTTGGAGTGGCGATGCTTTCGAAACATCAACAAGAAACAAGGATAGAACTAATTATACCACACTCTCAAGTCAGACAAAGGTATAAGTATGGTGTCTCATAAATGATTATCTATGCCACCAACTATTCCAAGTAACGTCTTCAAAGAAGAGAACCCCAACTCATACCAATTTGTACAAATGGACTTATTCCATTCTAGGGAGGGGACACAGCCACAGGGCAAAGTTGATACAAGCATTTATGATATAGCAGTTGCTCTATCTAACCTTTTCTTAAACAAAAGGGTTAGTACATATTTATGACTTTTTGACATCTGTTTAATAAGAATGTCATAAGCACATGCAGTACAACTGCACGGAAATTCAAAATAAATTATCTGAAATGCCTTACTACAGATAATATTATAAACTATTTATTCATTATCTTTCACCTTCACCATTTTGAACACTCAATCCCTCTTCTGATACTGAATTATACTGGGTTTTCAATTAGATAGTTCTAGAATTGACAAGAAACCTACACTTCTTGAAAACAAGCAAAAACAACAAATAATGACAGATACATGGTGAATTTATTAATGGTGTGAAATTATCACAGAAAATGCATAAGAAAAGCAAGTGAGCTGTACAATGCACTAGTATTTTGTATGTAAACTCTTTACTTTACATAGAGCATTACATTTTTTTTCACGTTGCTATTATAGTTTATCAATGTGCAATAGTGGAATATTGTTCTAAATGTCCTGTAGTACTCCGCGTAATTAAATCAAGTTGCTTGGTTACCTCTTTTTTTTTTATCTTTTCAGTTTTTACATAAGCCCATACAGCCTTAAAAATGTTCATATCAGTATAATATAAAGACCCACTGATGTCCGACATATAAATTTAAAAGTATTACCAAAGGAAAGAAAAAACACAAAAGAATAAGTAAGACAATATTAATATTGCGTGTACCTTCACAATTACTGGCCACTTACAGTTTTTCCTTGACTCTTACTGGTTGCTATTTTCATATGCCCATACAGAAAAAAGATAAAGAGAATTATTTAATTGTGTGTGCAGGACTAAGAACACAAGAGATTCTGATTTACCGCCGAAATCTAGACAAAACGTTAAGGGGCAGTATAGTAAAATCTAACGCTGCATACTTCACCAACTATTCCAATTAATATTTATAAGGGAGAAACCCCATAATTCATATATATGTACAGGTATCTAAGCCTCATCCAAAGGGGTCAGACATTCGATTAAAGAGAATGCAATACGGTAACTCTCTCATTTACCTCGATCTGATATAAAGTCATTAAGAAATTAGGGAACAATATCCGAAATAAGTTGGTTAAATCCGGTTTAACATTGTTTTTGGCAGCTTCTTCATCATCGGGATTCGGTCCATGTTTTGGACCAGGGAGGGTCAGGTTCAGCGTTGACCTCTTCCTCCCTCTCAGGAATTGTTATTTTGTTTACGCTATTAGTGTCGAACGCTAAACGCGTCACAGCAGTTATTAATGCTTTTTTGCATTTCACTCGATGTTCTTTTGGCGGCGCGTGCCGAAAACGAAAAATTCAAACCGCGCGCCTAGGCCTATGCTGCGTTATTACAACAAGCAGGTGCACTGCGCAGATATTTTTCTACCCCCTGAAAGTCATGTCAAAGCCAGCCTGACCGCAATTCCCTCGGCCACACTCGTACGTTGTCTGTCTTATCGGCCAGAATCGAGTGATAATCCTTGTGATTCTGTTTGCGCTAAACTTTAAGAAAAAAACCTTAAACATGAATGCTCTGTATTGATTTATTTATTTTCTATGGCTTTATGTTGGGTTAGATTAAGTTAGGATGTCCTGAAATTAGTCTCTAGGAATATATTCCGCCTTTACAACGCTATGTCAATGAGAAGATAGCGGCTGATTTACGTCGATCCGTTGTATTTTCTAGGAACACATCCTCGACGTAAATGAAAGAGTTACTGTACTAGGCACAGAACATTTGTACGAAAACTTTGAAACATTTATTTGAATTTTTTGTTCTTAAGCACAAAGTTACACAATTGACTGTTTGTAGTGTGACAATCTCTGGTATGGAAACCCGATTTTAGCTTTGCAAGCTATCAGAATTGCCACTGAACCCCTTGGGGGCATTTACTTGAATGTATCTGATTAAAGATATATTCTATACTAGTTATTGGTGGGTTAGATTAATAACTATTTCCAAGCATTGCATCAGGACTTTGTGAAGTCCAAACCGTTATTGTGGCCTCTTTACGATCAAGATATCATTTCGCCGCACTTGCTTCATGCTTGGGACATTATCTTGCGGGGAAGTGAGTCCCTGTCTTATGAATCGTGTTCCAGAGGGAATGGCATGTTTCAATACTGAATGATAGTGATACAATTATCATAATTTACATGACTACTTACGTGTTCAAACCGAATGCCATAATAAGCTCATTTGATTAATAAGAATATCCTACTTCATCAATACTTTTACTGTAGTAATCATAATTGTAGTCTAACTACTGATGATGATAATAATTGCACACTATGAAATATACTCTAGAAATCAACCGTACTGCCTCATGAACACAAACAGAATAGGAGGCAGTGCAATAGTTAAAACATTCCCTCTTCTTTTACCATTTTATTTATAAATTATAATATTGGAGCTTTATTATAACACTTAGAGATTATCAGCTTTGAAAATGTATAAGTGGACATAATACTAGGTTCCCATTCATTTTTTAATTAGTTTTATTTCAACAGGTAAACTCCTAGAATTATTTCATGAAAGGCTATTTTGTCAACACTAAGGTTTAGATAGTTTATTGTTTCAGATCCATCTATATTAATTGGGGGTTTAAGCCACTTAATTAATAAAGTTTCTTTGATAAAATACTGCATTCATGGTTATTTTTTGCCGTAAGTTTGAAATTACTATTCTTTATTTCTATGCTGCATTTACGCATGACGTGTTCTTTTATAGTCGATTTGTTATCACTGAGTAGCTTTGTATATTTCTTCACTCGTTTTACTAAAGTAGTATCACAACTAGGATAAGTAAATTCATAAACAACATTAGATGTTTTTGTGTAGACATTTTATCTACTTTCAGGTTTGAAAATAACTATCGTATCTATTTGAGAGAAGACTAAGAAATGTGTAATTGTTTCTGTGCTAAAAACATGTTTTCCAGTGAATGGCAATACCTTTGACATCAATAATTTTGGTACATTTATGATATGTTGTTTGGATACTTTAATTCCTTCTAAGTATATTTTCATGATCTTGTCCATGCTATAAATACAAAAGCATTCTTTTTCAAGAATCATTTTATATTCTACACTTCTTTGTGAAAACAATCATAAGTACTTGTGATTTTATATGCTCGGTGGACTAATATTTTCAACAGATTATCTTTGAACTTATAAGCTATAAAACTAGCAAAATCAAAACATAGTCCTGTGACACTTTCAATGTTACCTTATTGTTATGGGCTAAACGTCCAAAAACAAAGCAAGTTGTTGATTTTCTTGAATTGATATTCTACCGCGAAAATTATATTATTATGTCTATTGTTCAGATATTCACAAAACTGGTTTACACGTTCCACTTAGTTAAAGATGACAAAACTATCATCCACGTACATTATATAGTATACATGTTTAAAACTCTTCAGAAACTCCTTTAACTATTGTTTCTCATGGTATCACGAAAATAGATTAACTAACGATGGAGCCAAATTGGAACCTATTGCAACTCTCTCAGTTTGGTCATAGATGTTACCATCAAAAGGAAAATGGGACTCCTTGGTGGCATATTCCAATAGCTGTTGAAAAACTGGCTTGGAGAATCCTATTCTATCATATTCATTTCCATAAGTTCAATTTGTCGCTGTAATATCTCCTTCAAAGAAAGACTCGTATAACAATGATTCAATGTCCAAACTAGCACAGCAGACATTTCTATCGAGATTTAGATCAGTGTTTCTCAAACGGCGGGCCGCGAAAAGGCTTAAGATTAGATGCTAATATTTTAAAGAAATGTTGCAAAATGGCAAAAGTATAATGCAAACTACACAATATGTCGCAAATTACTAACTATAAATTTATGTTACGCGCATGAACCTAGCATAGCAGATACGATACAACACTGCTATAGGTATCATAATTCAGTAGGGTCCGGCATGGCCAGGTGGTTAGGGCTCTCGACTCGCAATCTGAGGGTCGCGGGTTCGAATCCCCATCACACCAAACATGCTCGCCCTTTTAGCCATGAGGGCGTTATAATG